>NC_044032.1:24915903-25159368 GCF_901765095.1 Microcaecilia unicolor | reverse complement strand
GGCAATGGAGGGTTAAGTGACTTGCCCAGAGTCACAAGGAGCTGCCTGTGCCTGAAGTGGGAATCCAACTCAGTTCCTCAGTTCCCCAGGACCAAAGTCCACCACCCTAACCACTAGGCCACTCCTCCACTGTTGCTACTATTTGAGATTCTACATGGAATGTTGCTATTCCACTAGCAACAGTCCACGTAGAAGTCGGCCCTTGCAGATCACCAATGTGGCCGCGCAGGCTTCTGCTTCTGTGAGTCTGACATCCTGCACATATGTGCAGGACCTCAGACTCACAGAAACAGAAGCCTGCGCAGCCTTCTACATGGAATGTTGCTAGTGGAATAGCAACATTCCATGTAGAATCTCCAATAGTAGCAACGTTCCATGTAGAATCTCCAATAGTAGCAACATTCCATGTAGAATCTCCAATAGTACCTATTTTATTTTTGTTACATTTGTACCCTGCGCTTTCCCACTCATGGCAGGCTCAATGCGGCTTACATGGGGCAATGGAGGGTTAAGAGTCACAAGGAGCTGCCTGTGCCTGAAGTGGGAATCAAACTCAGTTCCTCAGTTCCCCAGGACCAAAGTCCACCACCCTAACCACTAGGAAGGAGGAAACAGAAGAGCGAGTGCAGCAAAGAGGCAATGCTGCACTGGTGGTGGCAGTGTGCTGATACTGGGGTGGCAAAACAGCACCCCGTAGCAATGCTTCTGAATAGCCCTCTCCTGCCCGGTTTACCTGTTTCGAATATTTACCCCTCTCCCTCCCCTGATTATTTGTGAAATAATATATTCAAGTATTGGATAAATACAACCTATGTTAAGCGAATACCCATGTGGTATAATTTCCTTTTGCCAACTTAGTTTTTGAAAAATTGTAAATTTCCTCCAAGAATTAAACACCCTCTCTCTCCCCCATCTGGCCAGTTAAATGGTACTCAACCAGCTGTCTGCCAATATTCAGCACATCAGTGGCTAAGTTTGGCGGCCAAGTCTGTCTGCCTGAATAACAAATCTATCTTTGACCGCTGTGAACTTAGTTAGCCAGCGCTGCATACTGACTTGGCTGGCTAGGTTCTTTCCCTTTTACTAAGGCACACCAAAAAATGGCCTGCGCTGGTGTAGGTGCCCTGAAAACAATCCACGACCACCAGAACTTCAGGAAATCACTAAAAACCAACCTCTTCAAAAAGGCCTTCCTCAACAACCCCACGTAAGCCTCTTCACCTACCAACACAGCATGACTTTGATCGTACTGGACAACACGCAATCTTCATCCTTCCTGACCCTCCACATTTACCTCAAACGATCACATTTCAACCTTATACTTGTTATCAACCGACTGGGCAAACGCCTTTGACGGGACTATGTAAGCCACATTGAGCCTGCAAATAGGTGGGAAAATGTGGGGTACAAATTCAATAAATAAATAAATAGATGGAATGTTGCCACTTTTTGAGATTCTGGAATGTTGCTACTATTTGAGATTCTACATGGAATGTTGCTAGTGGAGGAGTGGCCTAGTGATTAGAACACCAGTCTTACAATCCAGAGGTGGCAGGTTCAAATCCCACTGCTGCTGCTCCTTGTGATCTTGGGCAAGTCACTTACCCCTCCATTGCCTCAGGTACAAACTTAGATTGTGAGCCCTCCTGGGACAGAGAAATATCCAGTGTGCCTGAATGTAACTCACCTTGAGCTACTACTGAAAAAGGTGTGAGCAACGACCCCACGTAAACCTCTTCACCCAGCAACACAGCATGACTATAATCGTACTGGACAACATGGAATCTTTATCCCTTGTGACCCTCCACTGATAACTCATACGATCACTTTTCAACCTTGTACTTGTTATCAACCGACTGGGCAAATGCCTTTGACGGTACTATGTAAGCCACATTGAGCCTGCAAATAGGTGGGAAAATGTGGGGTACAAATTCAATAAATAAATAAATAAAATATTGGACAGGCACAGGCCCCACTTTTCAGCACGCCTGGGAAAAAAGGCCTTTTTTCGTGGCTGAAAATGGACGTGCGGCAAAATTAAAACCAGCACGCGTCCATTTTTGGAGCTGAGACCTTACCGCCACCCATTGACTTAGTGGCAAGGTCTCACGCATTAACCGGGCAGCAATCGTCAGCATGCGTACACTGCCGATTACCGCCCGATTAGCACCACGTGGTAGAAAATAGAAATTATTTTGTGCAACGCATTTTGGACGCGCATCAAAAACAGAACTGCTGCCTGGGGCACGTCAGTAGCCGGGCGGTGGTTCTAATTTCACGTGCATTGGACGCGCATAGGCGCCTACACGCCTTAGTAAAAGGGCCTCTTAGCGGCCAAAAATAATCTGGATATTCAGTGCCGGTCAGCGGAAACAGCCTGACACTGAATATCCAGGCTCAGCACTGACTGCGAGAGGCAGGCTGGCTACCTCCCACCATAAATTGTTATTCTAGTTGTGTAATAGAGGAAGCACATTTCATGTAATATTTTCTTAGCCAATTTCTTTTAATGCAATAACCTCCAGAGCAGGGGTGGGCAGAAGAACTCCACCCTGTCCCACAAGTGATTTGGTCTCTCCCTCTCTCTCCTGCATGCCATATGGTCTCTCAAACATCCCCCTCCCCCATATCTTTTAAATAGCAGATTTTCACTGGCAGCAAGCAGCAAATAATGCACACTGCTCATGTTGGCCCCACAGCCTTCCCTCTGATGCAACTTCCTGTTTCCGCATAGGCAGGAATACATCGGAGGGAAGGCTGGTATGCAGGAAGGACAGGAATTTTCGGCTGGTGGGCAGGGGCGTAGCCACGGGTGGGCCTGGATGGGCCCAGGCCCACCCATTTTCCCTCCAGGCCCGTCCATCCACATCTTTCGCGCGCTGTTGCTGCCCTTTTGTCCCGCGGAGGCAGCGTTCAGTGTTTCCATCCTGCCCTGTCTTTTTCCCAAGCTCCGCTGAATCGGTCCCTGCAAGTGGAAATTTGGAATCCTTCTCCTTTTCGGCCATCGCGCTGCGCTGCCATTCACACAGGCAGCTTCGCTCCTCCCTGCCGCGTCCATCTGGCCCTCTCTGATGCACTTCCTGTTTAGGGCCGGATGAACACGGTGGGGGAGAGCGAAGCTGCCTGTGTGTATGGCAGCGCAGCGCGATGGCCGAAAAGGAAAAGGATTCCACTTGCAGGGACGATGCAGTGGAGCCTGGGGAGAAGACAGGGCAGGAAGGAAACGCTAAACGCTGCCTCCACGGGACAAAAGGGCAGCGACAGCCCGGGAAGGATGTGGATTCGCGGGCCTGGAGGGAAAGTGGCTGAGCTGCTGGGACATGGGAGGGAGAGGAGGAAGGGGCTTGAGGGAAGGGAGAGAGAGCTACTGGACATAGGAGGGAGAGGAAGAAGGGACTGGAGGGAAGGGAGAGAGCTACTGGGACATGGGAGGGAGAGGAGGAAGGGACTGGAGGGAAGGGAGAGAGCTGCTGGGACATGGGAGGGAGAGGAAGAAGGGACTGGAGGGAAGGGAGGGAGAGGAAGAAGGAACTGGAGGGAAGGGAGGGAGAGGAAGAAGGGACTGGAGGGAAGGGAGAGAGCTGCTGGGACATGGGAGGGAGAGGAGGAAGGGGCTGAAGAGCTGCTGGACAAGGGAGGAAGAGGAAGAAGGGACTAGAGCTGCTGGACATGGGATGGAGAGGAGGAGGGGATTGGATGGAAGGGAGAGAGCTGCTGGACATGGGAGGGAGAGGAAGAAGGGACTGGCGGGAAGGGAGAGAGCTACTGGACATGGGAGGGAGAGGAGGAAGGGGCTTGAGGGAAGGGAGAGAGAGCTACTGGACATAGGAGGGAGAGGAAGAAGGGACTGGAGGGAAGGGGAGAGAGCTACTGGGACATGGGAGGGAGAGGAGGAAGGGACTGGAGGGAAGGGAGAGAGAGCTACTGGACATAGGAGGGAGAGGAAGAAGGGACTGGAGGGAAGGGAGAGAGCTACTGGGACATGGGAGGGAGAGGAAGAAGGGACTGGCGGGAAGGGAGAGAGCTACTGGACATGGGAGGGAGAGGAGGAAGGGGCTTGAGGGAAGGGAGAGAGAGCTACTGGACATAGGAGGGAGAGGAAGAAGGGACTGGAGGGAAGGGAGAGAGCTACTGGGACATGGGAGGGAGAGGAGGAAGGGACTGGAGGGAAGGGAGAGAGCTGCTGAGACATGGGAGGGAGAGGAAGAAGGGACTGGAGGGAAGGGAGGGAGAGGAAGAAGGGACTGGAGGGAAGGGAGAGAGCTGCTGGGACATGGGAGGGAGAGGAAGAAGGGACTGGCGGGAAGGGAGAGAGCTACTGGACATGGGAGGGAGAGGAGGAAGGGGCTGAAGAGCTGCTGGACAAGGGAGGAAGAGGAAGAAGGGACTAGAGCTGCTGGACATGGGATGGAGAGGAGGAGGGGATTGGATGGAAGGGAGAGAGCTGCTGGACATGGGAGGGAGAGGAAGAAGGGACTGGAGGGGAGAGAGTTGCTGGACATGGGAGGATAGGGAGAGAAAGAGGGGAGATGGATGAAAGGATGCAGAGAGAAAGGGGAGAGACTGGAAGGATGTGGAGAGAAAGGGGAGACTGAACAGAAAAGGGTAGAGAGATAGAGAGACACTGGATAGAAGGAGAGGGGAGATAGAGACACTAGATGGAAGGATCAGGAGAGAGGGTAGATGGGTGGAAGGATGAGGAGAGAAAGAGGGAAGACACTGGATGGAAGGGTAGGGAGAAAAAGGAGATGCTGGATGCAAAAGAAAGAGGGGAGACACTGGAAGGATGGGGAGAGAAAGAGGGGAGCTGCTGGATGGAAAGAGGGAGAGGACAGAGTAGGGAAAGACTGGAGAATAAGTGGAAGGAGCATGTGGCGAACAAGGGTGAGGAAAAGATGAAAAGCCATAGGTGATGAACGGACAGGAAACCCTGGCAAGAGAAAGACGAAGGAAAGCAGAATCTAGAGACTGGGAGCAACACAATGAGAAAAAGTAAATGGCCATACAACAAAGGTAAAGAAGATAATTTTATTTTTAATTTAGGATAAAGTAATATGGTACCTGTGTTAATAAAGTTTCAGAGACCAATACTTCCTTCCTTAGGTCAGGAGAGGATACCATAACAGCATTATACTGACCCGAGGCAGGAGGTTTTGGCCTCTGAAAGCTCATTGAAAAGGGTGTTAGGCTATGAAATAAATTATTTTCTGAAACCTGATGCACTGAAAAGCAGCACTTTACCCCTGTGTGACAAATGCATCTGATAACTGTGACTAAATTTTGCTGGGGAAATGGGGTAGAGAGAAACTTTTGTGCCCGCCCACTTTAGGTTCAGGCCCATCCAAAATTGACAGTCTGGCTACGCCACTGCTGGTGGAGCTTGGGAATCCCTGCCAGACACTTCATAGGTATGCTGCTACAGGGTGGGCCTAAGCCCAAACTAGGTGGACCTGGGCCCACCCAGGCCCACCCTTGGCTACGCCACTGCTCCAGAGAAACCATCGTCATTTGTCACACTCCACCATGACAGAGAGGCAGCATCATGCCGTGGGCTCACTACGGAGAAGCAGTGTTTGTCTAATGTTTCGGTGACAGCTGCATTGTGACGGAAGAAGCTCACCCTCCCCCGTAGCTGATGGATTACCTTCTTCAAAAAACTGGTGGAGAAGAGAATCTCTAGATCATTCTTAGGCTGGCTAATGAAAGATGTCATTGCAGTCTGCAGAGACTGAAGCTTCTCTAGGACAAGCTCAGGTACAAGAACGTGGCACCTCCGAAGCTGGTCTAGAAACCAGATGCCCCTTCTTCCCAGTTTTGCATCATTTAGGGGAGCAGGGACTGTCTCTTCATGTTCAGGTGTACAGCGCTGCGTACGTCTAGTAGCGCTATGGAAATGATAAGTAGTAGTAGTAGTCTTTGGGATTCCGGAACCTTGATACTCTTTAGGATTCTGCACGGAATCTTGCTACTCTTTGGGATTCCAGAATCTTGCTACTCTTTGTCCTTATCCCTTATTTGTCCTGTTTGTAAGTCCTAATTAGATTGTAAGCTCTGTTGAGCATGGACTATCTCTTCATTTTCAAGTGTACAGCGCTGCGTATGTTTAGTAGTGCTATAGAAATGATAAGTAGTAGTAGTGTTTGGGATTCCGGAACGCTGATACTCTTTAGGATTCTGCACAGAATCTTGCTACTCTTTGGGATTCTGCCTGGAATCTTGCTACTCTTTGGGATTCCGGAATCTTGCTGCTCTTTATCCTTATCCCTTATTTGTCCTGTTTATCTGTCCTAATTAGGTTGTAAGCTCTGTCGAGCAGGGACTGTCTCTTCATGTTCAGGTGTACAGCGCTGCGCACGTCTAGTAGCGCTATAGAAATGATGAGTAGTAGTAGTGTTTGGGATTCCGGAACGTTGATACTCTTTAGGACTCTGCACAGAATCTTGCTACTCTTTGGGATTCTGCCCGGAATCTTGCTACTCTTTGGGATTCCGGAATCTTGCTACTCTTTGTCCTTATCCCTTATTTGTCCTGTTTATCTGTCATAATTAGGTTGTAAGCTCTGTCGAGCAGGGACTGTCTCTTCAGGTTCAGGCGTACAGCTCTGCGTACGTCTAGTAGCGCTATAGAAATGATGAGTAGTAGTAGTAGTAGGGAGCTGCAGCCTGTCTGGCTTACCCTTTCCTTACAGTGCAGTGCACTCTCTGTGATTCTGATCATACTAACATCTCAGGCAGGTGCAGAATGAATGCAGTAAATTATTTAGAGAAATTGAAGCGCCGTCTTCTGCACCCACCATTTCATCCCTCATGGAGAGGAGACCAGAATGGAATGACTCACCTCTTCCCTCTCCCTCTCTTTCCTAAAAGACAGCAAGTTATTAATCTGTGAGGTCAGGGAAGGTAGTGGGTTATTGAGCCAATTACCCAGCACTGTCGAGGAGGGGGGACCCTCTATCTCCAACTCCACCTATGGATTTCTGGATCTATTTGTTGTAAGTGCATATTGTCTGCTGATAATGGTTTGTCCACTGCAGAGAGAAAGAATATTGAAAGTCCGATAAAAGGCCAGGGATTAAAAAAAAAGGCACATTCTCTGAACACGATCCCCGTTCTGCCTGTCAGAGGTTATCGTGTTCACTGTTTGATCTGCTCATGTTCCCTTTGCGAGCCTGTGTTGCCATCTGCCAAAACTGTAGCCCACTAAAGTCACTTTTTAGGTTTTTCCCACTGTATTTACAATCCCGAAATAACAGGGTTGCTGTTGTCACTCTCCAAGTCATATGAAACAGGATTTACCCTGTTGCATGCGTATGCAGAGCAGACAAGAATCCCAGGTCAACGAGGGGCTTTTGAACAGTTCTCAGTTTTGAACTTGAGACTGTCTTCTTCATGTTCAATTGTAAAGCGCTGCGTACGACTGGTAGCACTATAGAAGTGATTTATAGTAGTAGTAGTAACTTCCACCCCAATGAATTGTGCTGTCCCAGAGAGGTACACTTTGGGGAAAGGAGTGGATGGACGGACGGACGGGGGGAGTCTGGTCCAGAAAGAAGATCGCTTTGCTGCACCAGTGCTGCAGGCATAACCTTGTTCCACCCAGAAGGGATGGGTAAAGGACAGTAGGAGTTGTAAATACGTACATACTGTAGGAGTGACAAATTGAACTGGAGGGTTTACACCATATCCCTGAATTTGGCTCTGGACTTACAAGATATCAAGTTGGATTACAAATTAACTGGAGATGCGAAGGTAGTAGAACGAGAGGACATGAAATGAGATTGAAGGGGGGGGGGGCAGACTCAAGAAAAATGTCAGGAAGTACTTTTTCACGGAGAGAGCGGTGGATGCTTGGAGTGCCCTCCCGCGGGAGGTGGTGGAGATGAAAACGGTAACGGAATTCAAACATGCGTGGGATAAACATAAAGGAATCCTGTTCAGAAGGAATGGATCCTAAGGAGCTTAGCCGAGATTGGGTGGCAGAGCCGGTGGCGGGAGGCGGGGCTGGTGGTTGGGAGGCGGGGATAGTGCTGGGCAGACTTATACGGTCTGTGCCAGAGCCGGTGGTGGGAGGCGGGACTGGTGGTTGGGAGGCGGGGATAATGCTGGGCAGACTTATACGGTCTGTGCCAGAACCGGTTGTGGGAGGCAGGGCTGGTGGTTGGGAGGCGGGGATGGTGCTGGGCAGACTTATACGGTCTGTGCCCTGAAGAGGACAGGCACAAAACCAAGGTAAGGTATACACAAAAAGTAGCACATGTGAGTTTATCTTGTTGGGCAGACTGGATGGACCGTGCAGGTCTTTTTCTGCCATCATCTACTATGTTACTATGTAAATTAACTGGTTTCTGTTTGGAAGGATTTGGTTTGCCTGTTGCAAAAGTTCAGTGAAGTTCCTACTCATTGCATAAAATCCTGGACTGGAGTCTGTTCATTGTGCGAGTGAGTGATTGACTCTTTATGAAAAATAAAACAGAATAAAAAAAAGAGACTAGCTCAAACCCTATGGCCTTCTGGATTTTATCTGGCCCCAGCCTACGCCCAGCTCGATACATGGAGTGAGAAAGTTAACTATTTTGTTTTGTGGCCCGGGTCGAGCTTGTCGGTGCCTAGGACGCAGGTGAGCAAGTGTGAGACTTGGGTTACACTTACATCATAACTTTTTCAACAGTTAATTCAACATCCATCTCTTCATTCAGCAACCAGCCAGTCAGTCAGCTGAACAGTATTCACTCTGCAAAAAGATTTTTTCATGTTGTATTGCACCAGAATCAGTACTGTACTTCCTTGTTTACAATAAACAGATAGTAACATAGTAGATGACGGCAGAAAAAGACCTGCACGGTCCATCCAGTCTGCCCAACAAGATAACTCATATTTGCTGCTTTTTGTGTATACCCTACCTTGATTTGTATCTGCCATTGTCACGGCACAGACCGTAGAAGTCTTGCCCAGCACTAGCCCCGCCTCCCAACCACCAGTCCCGCCTCCCCCCACCGGCTCTGCCACCCAATCTCGGCTAAGCTTCTGAGGATCCCTTCCTTCCGAACAGGATTCCTTTGTGTTTATCCCACGCATTTTTGAATTCCGTTACCGTTTTCATCTCCACCACCTCCCGCGGGAGGGCATTCTAAGTATCCACCACTTCCTGACATTTTTCTTGAGTCTGCCCCCCTTCAATCTCATTTCATGTCCTCTAGTTCTACCGCCTTCCCGTCCCCGGAAAAGGTTCGTTTGCGGATTAATACCTTTCAAATATTTGAACATCTGTATCAAATATTTGAAAGATAAAAATTAAGGGACTCTTTTCACTAAACCCAGCTAGTGATTCCATTTGTTTTGGGCTGCGTCACATTTACTGTGTGAGAATTGCTAGTGCAGTTTAGTAAAAGAGGGCCTAAAAGAGCAGATCTTCTCCTTGAATGTTAAACTGGTTTAGTTTGCTGTTTAGTAGTGCGTAAGTGTGCGCATTATAAGATCAGTACAAGTGTGTCTCCCTCTCCCAGGAATATCCTGGTCAAATGTGTAACCCTGTGGTATCAACTGAGCTCAGTTGAGCTAGTATGATGGCCAAGTTATTTAGTGGTGTAGGCTAAGGTCTCACCTCTAAACACCTCATTAGAAGTCCTAGTTGGTATCAGTCATACACCAGAAAGGTTCCTCCTCTCCCCTTCCAGGGGAACTAATCTTTCTCCTGACTGTAAGGGGCTCTGGGGTAACCTTGCTATCTCTTATATGGTTTCCCCACTGGGCCCTTTTACTGATGGATCCTTTTCCTGTTCAGTCTTAGCTTCTGCCCTAGCTCTTCTTAGTGGTACTGCCACTGTCTCTCACCCCGTGGCTCTTTTCTTCTCAGTGCCAGTTGTATTGGGAATTGGCTTCCACTTCGCCTGCCACATACAGCCACAAACTATCACCAGGGCCGCCGAGAGACTAGGCTGGGCCTGGGGCAAGGTCACCCCGCCTCTGCCCCCCGCCGCTGCAGTTCGCGGTTTCACCTGCCTGCCTCCACGGCTCCGGGCCCTCTTCATTCAAAGCGGCAGTCGCAGATCGCGTCTCTTCTGGCCTTCCCTCCCTGTGTCCCGCCCTCGTCTGATGTAACTTCCGGTTTCCGCGAGGGCGGGACACAGGGAGGGAAGGCCAGAAGAGAGGTGATCTGCGACTGCCGCTTTGAATGAAAGGGGCCCGGAGCCGTGGAGGCAGGCAGGTGAGACCGGGGACTGCAGTGCCGGCAGCCTGACCCTGGTGCCGGCCCGGGGAATTTTGCCTCCCCTGCCCCTCCTCCTCGGCAGCCCTATCACACAGGTCTGCACCCACCCACCCCCAGTATAATTCTATAAAGAAGCACCTATTTCTAGGTGCCAAGAATGCACTGATCAGGAGCCTATTCTACAAAGGGAAGTACCAAGGGTGGGGTGGTGGGGGTGGTCTGCCCCGGGTATAGGTAGCAAGGAGGTGCGCTGAGCAGTTGTGCAGCTGTCGGCTCTGCCGGTCCCCTGCCCTCTCTGATGTCAACTTCCGACAGCCGTGTAATTGCTCAGCGCACCCCCTTGCTCAGAGGAGGGAGGGCGGGGGACATGTCTGGAGGTTGGGAAGGGGGTGCTCTGCCCCGGGTGGCAACCAAGATAAGTACGCCACTGGTGCCTGCAAATACATGAGTATAATTTAGGAGCGACCATTTACACCAACTATAGAGTCAATATAAATTGGTAAAAACATGAGTAAATTATTCTGTAACTTAGATGTGTAATTGTGCACCCTGTCCAAACTCCACCCAAGTACCTGGTTTTGAATTTGCCAGTTTATAGCATAGAGTGTAGCTGGAATATTGCTATTTGCATATGCATGTCTAAGTATTCTGGTCATTTGCATGCAATGTTGGTGACGTCTTTATAAAATTACCTCCACCTGCCACAACATACCTATAAGGCCCTCTCTTGAGTATTCATCAGTTTTACTTTATCCTGCTTAAAGCCTTCCCTTCCCCTTCCTTCTTCCCAGTTCCTTTTCTTTAGATCATACATCTTTCCCCCCTCAACCTCAAAATCTGCACGACTGTTCATAAAATTATTTACGGCGAGGCACCGGGAAGACCTCATCGACCTGCCAACCAGAAACACCACAAAATCTGCATGATCATACCTAAACCTCCACTACCCGAGCAGCAAAGGACTCAAATACAAATCCACCTATGCATCCAGCTTTTCCTACTTAAGCGCACAACTGTGGAACGCACTGCCAAAAGCAGTAAAAACTACGCTCGACCACCTAAATTTTCGGAAAGCACTAAAGACGGACCTGTTCAGAAGAGCATACCCCACCGACCCAACATAAAAATACCTGGACACTTGCGACACAGTGTAACCAAAGACTGTAACGGACATTACCTGACTCTTCTTCCCCATTTCCCTCTCTAAGTTCCCCCCAACTGTTCCTACCATACATGTACCTCATTCTACCACAATATCACTTTGAGTTCATTCATACCATGTATTTGTTCAGACCATAATCGGCTATCGCCGTTAACGGTTATATGTAAGCCACATTGAGCCTGCAAAAGGTGGGAAAATGTGGGATACAAATGTAACAAATAATAATAATAACCTCGGCCCATTTAATCCTTTTCCCTATGTGTTTTTTCTTGCACTTAAATGCCATCTCACTGTGGGTGTGGGGGGGGGGGGGGGGAACTGTTCTGTACTGTTTTAAGCTCTTGTAGGGCTCAATTTAGTAAAATGATTCCTTCTTTTTGTATCAATGGGAAAATGCATGTTTGGCTGCCCAACGGTAGACCCAACAGTACCAGTACGGTAACTAGAGGACGGCCTTTGTCGTCAGGATTGAACTGGCCAGTAGTAAAACACCGCTTTAACAGTATTTGCTTCCTAAATATGAAATTGACTTTGTAAACATGCATTTTACAAAGAGGTGTGACCAGCAGAAGAAGGGAGGTTTTAATGCCCCTGTATAAGACGTTGGTGAGGCCCCACCTGGAGGATTGTGTTCAGTTTTGGAGGCCGTACCTTGCGAAGGATGTCAAAAAAATGGAAGTGGTGCAAAGAAAAGCTACGAGGATGGTATGGGATTTACGTTCCAAGACGTATGAAGAGAGGCTTGCTGACCTGAACATGTTCACCCTGGAGGAAAGGAGGAACAGGGGCGATATGATACAGACGTTCAAATATTTGAAAGGTATTAATCCGCAAACGAATCTTTTCCGGAGATGGGAAGGCGGTAGAACGAGAGGACATGAAATGAGATTGAAGGGGGGCAGACTCAGAAAAGATGTCAGGAAGTATTTTTTCACGGAGAGGGTGGTGAATGCTTGGAATGCCCTCCCACGGGAGGTGGTGGCGATGAAAACAGTAACCGAATTCAAACATGCGTGGGATGTGCATAAAGGAATCCTATGCAGAAGGAATGGATCCTCAGAAGCTTAGCTACAATTGGGTGGCAGAGCAGGTGGGGGGAAGAGGGGTTGGTGGTTGGGAGGCGAGGATAGGGGAGGGCAGACTTTTTTTTTTTTTATACGGTCTGTGCCAGAGCCGGTGATGGAAGGCAGGACAGGTGGTTGGGAGGCAGGAAAAACTGCTGGGCAGACTTATACGGTCTGTGCCCTGAGAGAGACAGGTACAAATCAAGGTAAGGTATACACATGAGTTTATCTTGGGCAGACTGGATGGACCGTGCAGGTCTTTTTCTGCCGTCATCTACTATGTTACTATGTATGTAAACTGCATAATATGAGGCTGCCCACTGCCATATTTGTACAAAGGGGCTGAGAGGGGAACAGCATGAGGTCTTCAGCTGGGTTAGGCCTACCAATAATGAGGTCCTGTCAACATCGCCATCCTTATTCTCCTGATCAAGAGTGAGGTTAGCATTTCACGTTATTCAAGGGTTGAACACCATGTAATAGAGTAACATAAAACACTAGTAAAAAAAGGCCCGTTTCAGTGAGAGATGAAACGGGCCCTAGCAAGGTTTTGTTGTCCTGCGAGCCTCCTGTTCCCTGGGCCCCCCTGCAGCCACCCATGGCCACCGACCCAGCTATCCCTCAGCCCCCCTCCAGGCATCTGTCCGCTGCTGGTGCTCCGTGATGCGGGTTCCGTTGGAAAAATGGCCATCGAGGGGCAGGGGGAGATGGCATTTCGTCGAGTGTCAGTGCTCCGCCCTAGTCGTCATCACATAGTGATGCGAGGGCGGGGCACACACTCATGGGGAAAGCGGATATCTCGACGCTTCAACTTCCGGTGGTGGCTTCATTTAGAACGCTGGGGTTGTGAATTATGTGCGGATGGGGCGTGGCTGAGGGCGGGTCTATGAGTGACAGTGAGTGGTGCATGAGTGAGAGTGAGTGTTGCTGACAGCCTAGCCTATCAACACTGCAGGACTTCAGTGTTTCCCTCCCACAGAGTGAGCTTCAGAATGTTGCAGGTGAGAATTATTTATATAGATACTAGTAAAAAAGGCCAGTTTCCGAAACCAATGAAACGGGCGCTAGCATGTGGCTTTTTTTGTGTGTGTGTGTATGTGTCATAGAGTTATTTTGTGTGTGTGTGTGTGTGTGTGAGGGTGCGGTGTGTGTGCAGGTTGTTGATGTGTCTTTTTTTGTTTTGTTTTTTTGCTTGGGGGTTGTGGGACGTGCTGTGCCGGTCTATTTTTGCACATACCCACAGCAGGAATATTCTTCTCTCGATCCAGCGGTGGTTCTGTGCTCTCCGTGCTGCACAGATAATGAGCCATTCTGCTGGGGAATGCTCCTCCCTTATTGTCACGTAGTTTCCTCTGATTGGTCCGTCTTACGTTGCTCAGTGTTGCCTGGGAACGGTGTTGTGATGGTCCTTTGTGTTTCAGAATGTTGAGGGTGTTTTTTCTGATTGGTCCGTCATGCGAGGGCGGGGCAGAGAGACATGGTCAGTGTTGTGGCTTCACCACCATGAATCCATGAACCCTTCAGGGAGTGACTGAGTGACTTCAGAACGTTGTCTTCAGAACGTTGAGGGTGAGTTTTATTATAGTAGATTCTCATTTCTTCGGCAATCAGGTTTTATCATACTACTTTATGCATTAGGAGGGTAAGCCAGATAGTGGTTATGCATTCAGCTTACAGAGGGGAGAGGATGTATTTTTGACATGATAGGACTGTCCCTGAAGAAAGGCCTGCTGGTAAGTTCAGTCATATCTACCCTTCCTGGTATACTAATACCATCAACAATGGAGTTCAAGTTTCTCCCCTTACTATCTCCCCCCCCCCCCCCCCCCCCCCCACACACACACACACTCTTGTCTTTTTCCTTCTGTTCTCTTTAGTTTTAGCTGTGTAAACTGCATACATGCATTTTTTATTGATGTACAAGATAGGAAGTTTTTAATAAATCTGAAACCTGAGTACAGTCTACCAAAATGACAAATGCAAAGACAAGAGTAGTCAAAATAATCTCCTATTTCAGTGAAAAGCAGCATTTTATTGGCTAAATGTATCATAACTCGAAACCAGCTGAATTAAAACTTCTCTTTCACCTTTTTTATTTTAAATTTTTTTGGTATATTTATTTCCCCTGAGCACCACAATCCAGTTTTCACTTAATGCGCTGGATTAATTAAAAATTGTACAGAAAGGAAAGTATAAACAAAACCACAAACCTTTGAAAGCTTCATACACAGCTAGAAGAACCATCGTAGAGCCTAAAATCTACCAGCAGAACATAGCAAATAAACAGATCCTAAAAATGAGGGCAAACATACAGGTATAAGTCATATTTGTCATTTGTTTCTTTGATTTTGGAACAATGTGCTAAGGTTTTCAACAAACTGATCCACACACTGTTTTGATCTTTGGTACAAGAGCTATAAAACCACCATGTCCTGGTTCATCAGACAGTTTTTGCAGTTCGAGCTCCTCTTCCCATGGTCGAGTACTGCCTTCCAACCTTGCCTGGAACGCAACACTGAGGAGATTGTATACTTTAAGAAGTGACAAAAGTTGATACATGTGTGGTATCACAGAAGGCATGAAGCATTTTGTCGAGTCGTTATTGGACAATAAAGTTTCTTATAACTTTCCTTGTCAGACTGCATGGTAACCACCAGACACTGTCTAAGAATTTCCAAGATGGTGGCTTTTAATCTTCCTTTTTTTTCTTTCACTTGCCATTTCAAGAAGCAAATGGCATAAATTCAGCA
This sequence comes from Microcaecilia unicolor, assembly GCF_901765095.1. Taxonomy (NCBI): domain Eukaryota; kingdom Metazoa; phylum Chordata; class Amphibia; order Gymnophiona; family Siphonopidae; genus Microcaecilia; species Microcaecilia unicolor. The sequence continues at coordinate 25,144,186 of NC_044032.1, read as the reverse complement.
GAAAATGATTTTAGACTGATCTGTAGAGAAACTATCGATCAGGTTCGAATTTAAAAAATTAAAAAAAAAGACTAAAAACATTTTTAACTCATTGTTACAAAACACAAAAGCAAGTTCCTTTTGAAGACTTGAAACAAATAATGGCCACATGCTTGTGGTGGGATCTCTGTGCAGAAACTGTGTACAAATTCATCAAATCGGCATGAACTATTGTGGATTTGTTGATCATATCTGTCAACTTTTCCCAGGCATGTTTCACAAATGCTTCGATACAGCATCAGGGCCCATTTGATGCCATTCACTATTGGCACATTCTTATATATCTATCTATCTACATATAGACATAGATGTATATTATATATATATATGTATTTATAAATATATAACAATGAGGTAGACATGATAACGAACATTCCCTTCTTTGGTACAATATAAAAGAAACAACAAGCAATACAAGAAATAAATCCAGTGATTTGAAGGAAAAGATTTTGTAACAATAACAGTAAAAGTCTAATTAAATATTATAAGTTCTGAGGTATCTCAAGTCCATACCTAATATATTTTTAAATTATTATTTATAGCTTTGTAAATAGCAATGAGGTATTATTAGGCTGCATTTGCATCCAACTTAAATGACAGGGAGATCATAACGTGAAACACAGGCAAGTCAAAGTAAAGTAGAGCAAACCAACAGTTGAGGAACGATTAGCTGTAGTATTGTGACTCCCAAGCTCATGAAAGTTCAACTTAGGATCAACAGAAGTGGCCAAGAGGACTCTCGTCCTCTCTCGAATATGTCTTCTTCAGGCCAAAGAGGTCCAACAGGCGAATCCATGGAGTTTCCCAAGATTGCTTCCACTTCCCTCTCCTCTCAAAGTCTCCCAATCTTGTTGGAACTCATAGGGCTCCATTGTGTACCCCCTTTGACCTGGACAACCCATCCCAACGTTAACTCCTCTGGTGCCAAAAAGGACCTCTTGAAATGAAGTAAACTGTTGAACTACTCTCAGTCCGTTCTAAATTTCGAATCCTGCACTGCAAGATTTGTTTTTGAGAGGAGGGATGGGGGGGGGGGGGGGGGGGGGGGGAGAATGTGTGCATTACAATCATCTGCCCATTGATGTGAAAACCTCCACCTCTTCTCTTTAAAATAAGTAATCCCACTGGCTCTTCAATGTGGACCAAATTCAACATGATCATCGATGTCACCCTCAACGCTGCTTGATAGATTAAATAATGAATTTGTCTCTCTCTTTTCTTTCTGCATTATTCAGTATTTAAGGAGGAAGCCTGACAGGATTGATAAGGACACACTGATCTGGCAGTAACAAAGCTGCTATGCTCTTAAAAGGTCAGCAGCCCCTCCACATAAACTCGCAACCTTTGGTTTTCTAGACGCATCGTGCTAAGAATAGCTCTTTGTTACAGAGTGACATTTCAGAGGGAAAGGAGAGGGAGATACCTGACTAACTTTACACCCTAGATGAAGGTGAAAGGTGCAGTTGCAGTTCTGAATGGCATCTGGATAGGAGCAAGGATTCCCCCTCCCCCCCCCCCCCCCCCCCGTGAAATAATTATGTTACTTTTTATTCCCTTCATTTACCTAGTTTTCTCCTATCTGCTACCACGGACATGCCAGATGTTGGCACGTGGCTGGGGAACTAGGCTGATGGCTCATATTACTGATATAATTTAAGAGTGTGCATTTATTAATGTGCATTCAGTAAATTTAGTGCACACTAAATTGTTTTAAGGCACACTAACCTACGAATTAACAGGCATTTACTGTAGTCAGTTTGGAGGCATTTCAATAACTGGGTGCCATCACCTATGCGCCCTAATAATGTGGGCTGTTTTTAAAAAATCTTCACCATTGTGTTCAATTCTGGTCGCCACATCTCAAAAAAGATATAGTGGAATTAGAAAAGGTGCAGAGAAGGGAGACGAAAATGCTAAAGGGGATGGGACTACTTCCCTATGAGGAAAGGCTAAAGCGGCTAGGGCTCTTCAGCTTGGAGAAAAGGCGGCTGAGGGGAGATATGATAGAGGTCTATAAAATAATGAGTGGAGCTGAATGGGTAGATGTGAAGCGTTTGTTTACACTTTCCAAAAATACTAGGACTAGGGGGCATGCGATGAAACTACAATGTAGTAAATTTAAAATGAATCTGAGAAAACTTTTCTTCACTCAATGTGTAATTAAACTCTGGAATTCGTTCGCCATGCTGTGGCAATTTAAATTGATAAACATTATCCCTATTTGGGGAGATGGGGCACCACTGACTATACAAATTCAGTAAAGCACTGCTACCAGTACATTGCTTTCTGAAAATCAGATCCTGTTGGGTCGATATTTAAACACTGCAGCAAGTGTTTCAGAGGCATTGAAATAAACCATGTATATGCAGTGCTATTATCCAGATGTGCAACCACACTGCATATACATGGACAGTGCTCACCACAGCCACTATGGGTCTTTGCCATAGACACCACCCCCATCCTACATAAGAGTGGAGCATGGGCAGAACCCACACTTAGGTGTATAACTAAGTTATGCGCTAAAGTGCAACATTTACACACTGACATTCAGGCCTGCCTTGTACAAGGTGTAATTAAACTCTGGAATTCGTTGCCAGAGAATGTGGTAAAGGCGGTTAGCTTAGCAGAGTTTAACAAAGGGTTGGACGGCTTCCTAAAGGAAAAGTCCATAGACCGGTATTAAATGGACTTGGGGAAAATCTACTTCTGGGATAAGCAGAATAAAATGTTTTGTACTTTTTTGGGATCTTGCCAGGTATTTGTGATCTGGATTGACCACTGTTGGAAATAGGATGCTGGGCTTGATGGACCTTTGGTCTTTCCCATTATGGCAATACTTATGTACTTATGAAGACACGCTTATGCCCTACAGTACATTCCAGATAATCAGGATACTGGTTAATAGGGGCAGCCGTTCATTTGGTCCAAACCCGGGAGAACAAAAACAAAGCAGAATTACAAGGGGGAAAGTTTCGCTTATTTGGGACACCTCACCATTTAACTGGGCCAGTAGAGCCCACAGAACGTCACTGATGCATCACTTTCCCATTGGGCAGCTGTGTTTGCGTATATGTGCTACTGCAGAGTGTGTCATACTCTATTATTAGTAGTAGTATTAATTACATTTGTACCCCGCGCTTTCCCACACATAGCAGGTTCAATGCAGCTTACATAGTAAATAGAATTACAAAGTCTTGAAGGAGAATGTTACAAGTTGTAGTAAACGTAGTAGTAGTGGGGTTTTGAGGATATGAAAATTGAGCATGGAGAGGTAAACAAAGATAGGATGAGCAAAAGGAGAAGAGATTGGGAGGGGTAAGGAGTAGGAAGGATGGACAGGAAGAGATTGAGGAATGAGCATAAGGAGATTGCGAGACATGGCCAAAGGTATAATAATCGTCGGGGCAGGAATCATGTGGGTGGGCTATGGTGTGTGCATGTAAAATGCCTAGGAAAGATCTAACACTCGCAGACAAAATTGGCTTGCTTGAGCAAATGAAAACCCAACTGCCAAACATCAGTCAGTGCCAACTGGCAGAGATTATTGGAGTGGCAAGATCTACAATAGCACTTGTTGTACAACAACAAGAGACTGAGAAATGAATGGACATTAATGCGAGACAACAGGAAGTTTCCCAAAAATGGGAGTGAAGGTAAAGGATCCAGATGTCGAAGAGGCCCTCAATCAATGGTTCTCAATTGAAACTGGAAGAGGTGTGAGTGTGAGTGGACCAATGTTGGAAGCGAGTTGGAGGAGTTAGCAAGAAAAACTCGGTCACAATGATTTTAAAGCAACAGATGGCTGTTTGTCACGGTGGAAATGTAGATTCGGGCGAAAGTTCAAGAAAGTACTGATGCTATAAGTGCCGAACAATGGAAAGCAACAAAACGTCTATGACTGGTTTGTAAATTTTGTGCAGATGACATCTACAATGCCGACAAAACTGGGTTATACTACCGTGCCGCACCGGATGGTTCCTTCACCTATAAACACAAAACACTGCCAGGTTCAAAGAAAACGATGGACTGTGTCACAGTGCTATGCTGTTCCAACATGTCAGGAACTGATAAACATAAGATACTGGTTATTGGAAAAAGTGCAAAGCCTCTGTGCTTTAAAGAGATTAGTATGGAAAGTTGACCTGTTTTGTATCGTGCTAACAAAAATGCATGGATGACGTTGGAGAGTTTTAAGAACTGGTTAATGAGTTGGGACATGGAATTACAAAGGGAGTTTAGGAGGATTGTGCTAGTGCTTGATAACTGTGCAACACACCCACACATTGACTCTTTCAAAAATATCCTGGCGGAATTTCTGTCTCCCAACACCACATCTCTGGTGCAACCAATGGACATGGGAATCATAAAAAATTTGAAGACCTTATACCGCAGAAAGCTGGTCAATTACATCCTTGAAACTATCGAAGAAAATCAACTCACATCATCTAGTCACTTAACCCTCCATTGCCCCTGGTACAAAATGTGTACCTTTATATAATATGTAAACTGCTTTGAATGTAACCACAGAAAGGCGGTATATCAAATCCCATCCCCTTTCCCTTTCAACAGCAAAGGAGGTCAGCGCAAAGGCTGATCTTTTACAAGCAATCATAGCTGGCTAAAATGTTAGCATCAGAACTATTTAGCATTGTTTTGCTCACTGGGGGGTTTAAACACCCCAACTCGGATACACAAGATGTGGCTGAAAAAGATGTCATGGAAGCACACCGTGTTGAAAACTATGAAGAGTATTCAAGCATTGATAATAATCCTCAATGCTATAATGAGAAAGAAGGTTGTGAGGATGACATTGTTGAGCAAATTTCAGCCAAACATCTGAAGACATCAGAAAATCAGGAACCCCAAGAGGATGAGACTGCCGAGTGTAAACGAGGGGACACACCAGGATACCAGGAGATTTATTTCTGAATTCAAACTTTATTTCATGCAGAAGGGCGATGAAGGCAGTCTTGTATCTACTCTAGAGACCTGTGCCAATTTTGATCAGCTGCAGTCAATGAAGAGAGCTCGTCAAGGTACGCTCGATCGATACCTCCAACATTAATACTGTTTTCAATGGGTATTTATCAGTGCTTTGCAATTTTTGTTTTTTTAATCATCTGGCTTGTGTTTGCTGGGTCGTGTTCCAAAATAAACGACAAATTTTTACTTTTATCTTGTGCTTCTACTGTACCCTGAAAATTTTATTCGGGGCAGCCGCTTAACTGGGACAAAGTATGGGAGTCCTGACGTGTCCCAATTAACTGGAATCTAATGTATGTTTATAACGGAATCTGGACACCCAGATGTTATCAAATTCATGTTGAGCGCTCTACATTTTAGCACCCAAATCTGAGCAGCTTTTATAGAATTTCCCCTGTAGGTGCTCGCGGCAAACAATTTTTCTGTTGTAACTTAACAACCGCGCTACTGTATGGAGAGCGGCTGAATCTCGATGTTATCCATACAGCTGAGTGAAACTCCCCCACTTCACCCTGGCACTAGATAGCGTTGGAGTGGTCAGAGCAAGTTCTTAGCAGCACCATCCCCCTAATTCTAAAACAGGGCACTCGCACTCGAGTGCATAAGTGTACAGGATACTAAGTCTAAGCCAGTGCCATAGCGAGGGCGGGGCAGGTCGCTGCTGCGCCCCCCCCCTCAGCACGCACCCTCCCCTCTCCGGAGCACATTCTTACTCGTATTAGGAAGCGAGGGGCGGGCGAGAGGGCCGACCGCCCCCGAGTGCACATCGCTGGGAGCTGCGTCAGCTCCACTGGTAACCTGTTCTGGGGCAGAAGGAGCAGGGAACCAGCGGAGCCGACACCCCCCCCCCAGCGGCGTGCACTCGGGGTGGACCACCCCACCTTCCTACGCCACTGGTCTAAGCCTATCCATTTTTGATATACTGCCTTTTATTGAAGAACAAATCAAGGCGGTTTACGTATATAACTATTCAGGTATTTGCACTGGCCCAGATGGGCTCACAATCTAAGTATACTGTACCTGGGGCAGTGGAAGGCTAAGAGTCTTACCCAGGGTCACATGAAGTTGCAGAGAGAATTGAACCTGGTTCCCCAGGTCTGCATCCCGCTGCACTAACCATTAGGCCACTCCTCCACCCCTGTCACTTTTTCAAGTCTGCACTTATGAACGGAAGTGGCAGCCAAACAGCTAAATGCCTGTTCGGCAAGGGTGTACGCAAGTGGCATTGGGCTAGATTCTATATAGCATGCTTTAAAAATGAGTGGAGGAGTGGCCTAGTGGTTAGGGTGGTGGACTTTGGTCCTGGGGAACTGCGTTTGATTCCCACTTCAGGCACAGGCAGCTCCTTGTGACTCTGGGCAAGTCACTTAACCCTCCATTGCCCCATGTAAGCCGCATTGAGCCTGCCATGAGTGGGAAAGCACGGGGTACAAATGTAACAAAAAAATAAAAAAAATAATAAAAAAGTCGGAGTTCCATCAGGTGGCATACATTTTAGGTGCGGTGATGCCAGGTTACACTGGTATTCTGTAATGGAATCTGCACACCCTGATGCATTATAGGTGCCCACTTATTGAATTGCTCCCTATCTGTAATTAACGGACGGGGGACTTATCTGTACAGTGGCGGCCACTATACAGATATGTCTTTTTGAATGTCCTGTGTTTAACACCTATACTCTTGGGGAAGGGTGAGGGGAAGGAAGGAGAGCAAAGCTCACCCTGGCGATTCTCCAAGCTAGTGATATCATTCACAGTTCCCCATCAATAAGGAAACAGAGACTTGTGTGGTATCCTTATACCTTCTTGATGGACCTCAGGAAGGTCACAATCATGTTGTCTACATCTGCACCTCAGTCCGTCTTGCCCTTTCCTTTTCCATTTGGGTCTCAAATAGCACTGCTTCACTACCCGCCCTGCCTCTCAAAACAATCCTGTGTTCATATCCTTCATAACGCCTGAAGAACCCGGAGAGACCATAAGCAGACGTTACCTCTGCAAAAAAAACCCCAAACAATTCCTCTCCTTTTCTTTTGCAAAAATATTGTTTTAAAGCCCCCCTCAGTTCTATTCTATATGATACGATGTCAAGATAAAATAAATTACTATTCTTTTATCTCTTTGGTAAAAGTGTACCACCCCTCCCCAGTGTCCTTGCCTTGGTTTTTTTGGTGCAATATGAAAAGTGCGGTCTTGCCGGCCTTCAAATAACCCATTACAGTAATGTACCTCTCGGAAGGAGGAAGCCCAGATCATTGATCTCTTCTCCTAGAAGATTATGGATATGACAAGGTTTTCTGGCTTTATTGCATCTAGTCACAAGTTTGGCAACTTTTCGATTCAAGCCTTTCCACGTCAACTGTACGCTAAAATTTAAAATAATGCCTGGAGGTTGTATGTATGTACATACACACTATGGAAGGGAACTTGTGCGTTGTGAGGGAGCATCACCAACTTAACAGCATCCCATCACGATATGGTGGTTATTTTAGAAGTTCTATTCATGTTTTGGACATCTGAGCACTAACATTTAGACGGCCATATTTCACGGACGTCCAAATCCTGATTTTATAACGATGAGAGTGGAGAGGTAATGGGGGGGGGCTGCAGAGTGGATGCATTTAAAGGTCAGTACGAGAAGTTTAAACTGAATGCGGAAGCGGACAGGGAGCCAGTGAAGTGACTTGAGGAGCAAACCTAACTTTAGACACCGATTACAAAATACACTTGGTTGGCGCTGATTTCAGCAGTGCCATATATAGAATCTCCTCCCGTGTGACTAATTTTATAGAACATGGGCATGCAAATACCACGTATGTGCACCTATTATACATGTTAGTGCACTGGTTCCCAAGCCTGGTCCTGTAGGCAGGGGCGTAGCTACGTGGGGCCACGGGGGCATGGGCCCCCACAGATTACGCCCTAGCCCCCTCTACATTTGATCCCCCGCCGCCGCATCAGGTACCTTGTTTGCTGGCAGGGGGTCCCCAATCCCCGCCAGCCGAAGAGTCTTCTTCAGCGCCTGTTGACTCCGGCGCCTTCGTGGTGTGATCCTCTTTCTGACGCCTTACGTCCTGCACCGTGCATGTAGCCCCGTGCAGGACGTAAGGCATCCAAAACAGATGATCACACTACGAAGGCGCCGGAGTCGACCGGCGCTGAAGACTCTTCGGCTGGCGGGGATTGGGGACCCCAGCCAGCAAACAAGGTACCTGATGTGGCGGCGGGGCGGGGGGGGGTTGCGTTTGCAGTGGCGGGGGGAGGCGGCTAAACAGTGCCCCCCCCACCTCGGGCTCTGGACCCCCCTCCCGCCGAGGTCTGGCTACGCCCCTGCCTGTAGGCCCCCCCAGCCAGTCAGGCTTTCAGGATATCTATTCACGAGAGAGATTTGCATGACTGGCTGGGGGGCCTCCAGGGCCAGGTTTGGGAACCACTGTCTTAGTGTATATTGTTAAATTTAGGTACCCTTTGCAGAATTTCCCTTCGTGTGCATATTTGCCATTAAACATTGAGTGCCAGCTTACAAGGCTGCTCTTATGCTGTCTTCCTCTTCTGACATATAAAGGCCCACAGGGGCGCTTCTATGTCCGCATGACATGAGGACTTTAAGCTGGGCAGAGGAGGGGCATTTTCAGCCAGTAAATCGGTATTTCTCCAGCTTAAATGGCTTTGAAAGTTGCTCTCAAAATGCATGATTTCTGTAGCACTACCCATGTAGACCAGTGGTTCTCAACCAGTGTGTCGGGACACATTGGTCTGTCACCAAGAACTGGGAGGTGTGTCACCAAAAACCTGACACCAGATTGTGCTTTCGTTAACAACCATGTAGGTTGGGGAGAGTTGATAACCTAGAAGTCAAGTACTTGAAATCTCCATAATTAGTCCTTGTGCCACCAGGTCCCAAATGGAACTGTTTCAGACTTCCACCAATCCCTCTCCTCCTCAGAATCACCACCAGTGCTTCTGTAGTTTCCCTTGTATTATTATTAGCAGCAATGAAATGATATATTAGGGGGGGAGGGGGTTAAGTTTTTGATCAAATGTGAATTGTAGTGTTCAGTGTGTCACACAGGTGAACAATGTCTGTCAGGTGTGTCACGACAGAAGAAAGGTTGAGAACCACTGATGTACACGGATGCCTGGAATACCTTCCCGGAGGAAAAAATTAATTACATGGATACAAAAGTCACTGGCTTCCAAAGAAATCGGAGTGAAAGACTTGCTAAAAGAAGTGGTAGAAAACAGGGCCGACAAGAGACTGAGCTAGGCCAGGGGCAGGGCCGTTGCCGCCGCCGCCCCCCCTCTCTGATTACCAGCACCTCCCTGAATCGTTACCGTTCCCGCCCCCTCCCCCAGGATCGCTGCTGCCCCAACTGAGGTACCCGAGACCCCGCCAGCGGGAAGAATCCAGCACTGCTCTTCACTCCATATCTGCCCTGCCCCTGCTTTTTTCTCTCGGCGCGCATGCTTGGTTTCAAAACCAAGCATGCGCTGGAGGGGGGAAAAGCAGCTGCTCGGCACAGCGGTAGAAACAAGCAAAGAGCAGCGCTGAAGGGGAGCCCGGGGCCTGAGTTTTCTCTCGCCTGCTCCTGTCGGGGCCCGTCGGGAGCGGGAGAGAGAGAACCCGGCACCGGGCCCCCCCTTGGAGGCCAGGTCTGGGGAATTTTGCCCCCCCCTGCCCCTCCTCTCGGCAGCCCTGGTAGAAAAGGAGGTGGAACCACAAGCCTTGCATTGTAACCCTCTCAGGGCCTGAAGAACACAAGGGATTGTGCACGGAGCAGGAGACAAGCAGGCCAGGTACAGGAGAGGAGATGGCCTGGGAATAGGATCAATCTCTTATAAGCCCATATGATACCGATATTATAAGACTGTGGATGAAAACTTCTGAGTGCAAGCTATTAAATTAAATCTGTTTAAACCACAGACCGTGCATAGGTCTTCTAGGAGACAGCATTTAAGCCTAACACAGCCAGAGCCTTGTGTCTTAACTGTTGTTCAATGGCAGCTTTTACCCATTTGGCCACAACTGCAACACTGGCACACTGACTGTGGTTTGGTGGTCCAGATGGAAGAGGGTTAGTTGCTTGGGACAAGAAGTGTATGTTTTTGGTCTTGAGATAAGAGGTGTGTGTGTGTGTCTGGACTGCACATATTCTCTGATCGAGTAAGTACTGATTGTAGGATCTCAGGCATGCTTGGGTGTTGCAGATGCAGGGTTGTGTTTGCGTGCTGGATAGGCTAACTGTTGTGCTTGTTTTCTCGGCTGGGAAGTACGGGAGTCTATATACAATCTCCAACAATGCACACAAAACCACATCTAGGCTCTGGATGAAACCAAAGTTCCAGGCTCTGAAATCAATTGTAGGATTTCTACCAGACCGAAAGGAATATGTTTCCCAGTTACAGCAGGTCCCAGCGGGATGAAGCCAAGACAGAAACCTGTCGCATACAGTCCGAGTGCACGGCTGCATATCCTGACTTCCATCCAATCAGCCAGACAGAGTTAAAAATGAACAGGAAACTGTAAAATATTTTTGGTGAGCTGCTTTCTTTTCCATTTCAGATTCTCTGTTCTTTTTTCTCATTTTTTAAAAAAGAAAAGTCCGCAAGAAGAATGTTCCTCCCCTTCAGGGTTCTTCTAGCACAAGATTCCTTTATGGTGCTAAATTGCTTTTTCCATTTGCCCCGGATTTGGGGGGAGGGGGATTTGCAGGAGACAGACAGGAGCTGGACCACTGACTTCGCACTCATGGTGAGGACGCGGTGGTGGGAGTATGACCGTGCGATGAAGGAGGCTGATTTTGTGCTACTGTTGGACTGGACCGGCTCTGAGAGCTGCTCGTGCTTCCGCTGGTGCTGTTGCTGCTGTTGGCGGCTGTAGGGATGACAGGTCTGCGTGCAAAAAGTACACCTGTGGGGCAGAGACAGAAGAATGTTACTTATGGTACAATGGAATCCTCTTTCTCTACGAAACACAGTGGCAGCTGGAGGATTTGCTGACTATCACGGGCATTTTTTAAAGAGAAGGGTGCCCATCTTCCGACAAAATCGGGAGATGGGCGCCCTTCTCTCAGGGTCGCCGAAATCGGCATAATCGAAAGCCGATTTTGGGCGTCCTCAACTGCAGTCCGTCGCGGGGATGACCAAAGTTCACGGGGGCGTGTCGGAAGCGTAGCAAAGGCAGGACTGGGGCGTGCTTAAGAGATGGGCGTCCTTGGCCAATAATGGAAAAAAGAAGGGCGTCCCTGACGAGCATTTTGGTCGACTTTACTTGGTCCATTTCTTTTCACGACCAAGCCTCAAAAAGGGGACCCAAACTGACTAGATGACCAACAGAGGGAATCGGGGATGACCTCCCCTTACTCCTGCAGTGGTCACCAACCCTCTCCCACCCTAAAAAAAAAAAAAAAAAAAATTTTTGCCAGCCTCTATGCCAGCCTCAAATGTCATACCCAGCTCCATGACAGCAGTATGCAGGTCCCTGGAGCAGTTTTAGTGGGTGCAGTGCACTTCAGGCAGGCAGACCCAGGCCCACCCCCCCCCACCTGTTACACTTGTGGTGGTAAATGTGAGCCCTTCAAAACCCACCAGAAACCCACTGTACCCACATGTAGGTGCCCTCTTCACCCGTTAGGGCTATGGTAGTGGTGTACAGTTGTGGGGAGTAGGTTTTTTGGGGGTTTGGGGGGCTCAGCACCCAAGGTAAGGGAGCTATGCACCTGGGAGCAATTTGTGAAGTCCACTGCAATGCCCCCTAGGGTGCCCGGCTGGTGTCCTGGCATGTCAAGGGGACCAGTGCACTATGAAAGCTGGCTCCTCCCATGACCAAAGGGCTTGAATTTGGTCATTTTTGAGATGGGCGTCCTCGGTTTCCATTATTGCCAAAAACCGGGGACGACTATCTCAATATTTAGGTGGACCATCTCTAAGGTCGACCTAAATGTTGAGATTTGGGCATCCCCGACCGTATTATAGAAAAGAAAGATGGATGTCCATCTTGTTTCAATAATAGCGGTTTCCCCGCCCCTTTGCCGGGACGTCCTTAGAGATGGGCGCCCTTAGAGATGGTCGTCCCCATTCGATTATGCCCCTCCACGGGGCCCTTTTACTAAGCCGCCGTAAAAAGTGGCCTGCGGTAGTGTAGGCGCGTATATTGGGCACACGCCGGACCAGTTTTTACCACATCTACAAAAAAAGGGCTTTTTTTTTAATGGGACAGGAAAAAGGCCTGCGGTAAAAATGAAACCAGAGCTTGCGCCCAAAACCGTCCTGAGCCCTTAACACCACCCTTTGACCGAGGTGGGGCGGGGGCACATTTTGGTCTGCCGCCTCGCCACCGCCCCACCCTGCCACTCCCCCCCCCCGCCAGCTGAAGCGTTGTCCAGTGCTGGTCTCTGGCGCCTCCGCGTTGCCTGCTCTACTCTGTCTTGCCCTCATGCCCTGAATGCGCCTTTTAGTGTAATTGAGCATGCTCAGTTTCACTAAAAGGAGTGTGCCGGACGTGAGGGGAAGACAGAGCAGTGCAGGCAATGCGGCAGCGCCAGAGACCGGCGCTGGACAATGCTTCAGCTGATGGGGGCTGGGGACCCCTGCCAGCAAAACCAAGGGCCTACAGGAAATTTGAGGGGGCCCAGGCCCCTGTGGCCCCACCTAGCTATGCCACTGCCTTCAACTGCATTGCTACCAGTAGGGGTTGGGTGCTTCAATATTGCGTTTTCAATTGTTAGGGACAGGCAGGTTTGTCCGTCCCTCAGTATTGAAAATGTGATAGTGAAACAGCAGAACCACTGGCAGGACTGAGGGTGGAGGAATTCCGCTCAGCTTAGAGGGAACAGTGATACTGGGTGCTCTCAAAACGCTTTTAGGACCCCCTGAAAGGTACAGCTGTAGTGCCCACAATTTTTAGGGTTCAGAATTAATATTTTCCCCAACACGTTTATTAGACTACTTATTCACGGTGTTTGCTGGGCGCCTGGCTGAGAAGACACAGCAGGAGTGAGATGGTAGCTGGTTATGCAACATGAGGACCAAGAAAATCATTTGTATTTTAAAAGTGATGACCTTCACCCGAGGGCAGAATCAATTATCATCAGCCATGGGAAGTGCACTGTGATTCTGACCAATAAGGCATCTGCACTGCCTGTTATCCTGCCCCTATTACGGTCTGACTCCAGCTGACTTTCAATCCGCTAGGTTGAAATGATAATTTAAGGTGTTGATACAATGCTGAAATTCACTTTTTAAAAACATTGAGTATGCTCTGTGGTGCAAGGTTCTGTTTTGCAGTTAAAAATCACATCTGTGCCTTTCCGGGAGCTGTTCATTACTGGTGGTTTATGACACTCGGGAATTGGGCCTACCGCTTGTGACATCACCAGGCTGCCCGATAATTGATGATGTCAAGATAAAAGATTAAAACCGGTGGCCATGAGAAGTTCCTGAAAGGGGAGTTAACTGACTAGCTAGAAAACCAACCAGCTATGGAGATGAAACGGTAATAGTAACATAGTAGATGATGGCAGAAAAAGACCTGCACGGTCCATCCAGTCTGCCCAACAAGATAACTCATATGTGCTACTTTTTGTGTATACCTTACCTTGATTTGTATCTGTCATTTTTAGGGCACAGACCGTATAAGTCTGTCCAGCACTGTCCCCGCCTCCCAACCACCAGCCTCGCCTCCCACCACCGGCTCTGGCACAGACCGTATAAGTCTGCCCAGCACTAGCCCCGCCTCCCAACCACCAGCCCCTTGATTTGTATCTGTCTTTTTCAGGGCACAGACCGTATAAGTCTGCCTAGCAGTAACCCCACCTCCCAACCACCAGCCCCGCCTCTGCCATCCAATCTCCGCTAAGCTCCTGAGGATCCCTTCTTTCCGAACAGGATTCCTTTATGCTTATCCCATGCATGTTTGAATTCCGTTACCGTTTTCATCTCCACCACCTCCCGCGGGAGGGCATTCAAACATGCGTGGATAAATCTCTCTTATCCGTCCCCTTCTCCTCTACTGCTAATTCCAGACTGTTCTTTTATCTTGCTGCACCTCTTGCCTGGAATAGACTACCCGAGCCTTTACATCTAGCCCCGTCTTTGGCCGTTTCCAAATCCAAACTTAAAGCCCACCACTTTACCACTGCTTTTGACTCCTAACCACTGCTCACTTGCCCTGTCCTTTTATCCTCACCTCTCTATTCCCTTACCCTTATTGTTCTGTCTGTTTACCTGTCTTATCTAGATTGTAAGCTCTTTGAGCAGGGACTGTCTTTTTGTGTATGGTGTACAGTGCTGCGTATGCCTTGTAGCACTATAGAAATGATAAGTAGTAATAGTCGTAGTAGGGATAAACACAAAGGAATCCTGTTTAGAAGGAATGGTTCTGTGGAATCTTAGCGGAGATTGGGTGGCAATGCCGGTAACTGGAAACAAAATGGGAGCTAGGCAGACTTCTACGGTCTACGCCCTGACCATGACTGAATAGATAGGGATGGGCTGCAGTGCAAATTTTAAGGGGCTTTGATGTTAGCTTCAGAACTTAGTACAAGAACAGTGCTGGGCAGACTTCTACGGTCTGTGCCCTGAGAAAGGCCAGGACAAATCAAACTCGGGTATACATATTGTTTTATTGACCCTCTGTAGACCCCCGTCTGATCTTTCCACACGGAGGTGTACAGAGAGTCTGTTCTTCTATGATCTTGTAGACCGCCTCCCTGAATTCCTGAGACACCCCTTCCCATGGGTATCGCTCCTGGGGAGGCATCAGAAGGCTCAGTTCAAATCTAATTCCCATGACCACAGCTTTCTGTCTATTAGGATGTAGGTGGATCTTTGGCCATTTATGTTCCCACATGTATTCTATTAAAAGCCAACCCAAATTAGTTCAGAGACTGAGTGTTACTTGTGTGTGGATCACCTTGCAGAACAAATGACAGGTAAAGAATGAATTAGAAATAAAGACAGAGATAGTTGCCAGAAATAAAGTGTTTATTCTTACCAAAATCAAATCTTCAATTTGGTACATTCATCAGACAGATTCTAGGTTCAACTGCACAGAGTTCTGGCTCTGAGGATGCGTTGGGGAAAGTTCCAACGATCTGCCAAAATCTCTTCTCTTTTATAGGCGCAGGTCTACATGCAAGTCAATGGCAAGACCCTTTTTTTTTTTCTTAATATTGCCCAACCTCTGATTCATACTTTCCTTTCCGGCAGGTGCCCATCTGTACCCTCTTCTTTCCGTTTTAGCTATTGCAAGATTTCCGTTATTGTCAACAACTTGTTTTTCTTGTTACAAAAATATCTGCACATGATTGTGACATTTCCGCTTTTGTCAACACTTGTTTTTCTCTCTCTTGATACAAAAATATCTCAATACTAGCATTTCAGTTTCATATCATCTTTCATATCATCTTATGATCTGAGTGCCATCTTATAGAAACACAGACTTCATTTTAAAAACCAAACTTCATCCATTTTTGTCCATTATTTCTACATCTTAGGTGCTATGTTCAATTTGACAGTTGTACCAGATTTTGTTAAGACCCATCATGCAGGCCTGCTTTTGCAGGTTCCCATCTATAAGGCCATTGGTGGGCTTTCAGGCCTAGTCAGGGCTTCTCAGCTGGCCAAAGCCCAGTAACTTGGCCCACCACCATTCCAGTGGATAGGCCTCAAGCTACAACACATATTAACAATATAAATTATCACATACCATGTAAATGAATTAATCTTGTTGGCCAGACTGGATGGACCTTACAGGTCTTTATCTGCCGTCATTTACTATGTTACTATAGTCATATGGCTGGTCGCATCAACAGAATGAGAGCCATTCAGTCTAACATTCTCTTAATTTCCATGGTAATTCAGACGAAGACAAAATCTTTTGTGCATCTGTAACCAATTTTGCAGTCCTGTGAAAAAAAATTCTTTCCAATCCCAACTCTGAAAATCAGTGTACGTGTAGAAAATCTACTTCCTCATACCCGCCAATCTGTGTCCTTCAAAACACGCACACTTCAGTAGCGCCACGCATTGCTCTCTAAGAGTCAGCCCTAGGTGTGTTCCTGGGGCATGGGTTAACTTTAGCCAGCAAGTGCCAAAACTCAACATTGCCCAGTCCTAATTACAGCCAAATAACTTTATCCAAGTATGTTCAGCGGCACATTGATCTGATAAGTTCTGCTGATTATTCTGACAAGGGGCCAGATGCACTAAGGTCCTCGGAAGAGCCCTTCCCTTACCGATTCCATAGCGAATCGGTAGGGAACAGCCATGCATCAAGGAAATGGAATGCAAATGAGCTGCTCGTTGTAGCTCACTTGCATTCTCTATTCCCTCGGAAGCCAGTCGGCCGAGCATGCGCAGAGCAGCCAATCGTTATGCTGGCTGCTCTGCGCATGTCAAGGACGTCCTTTATGAACGTCCTTTACTGAAAGAAAAAAAAGTCCCCATAATCAGGAGGGAAAGGGCTACGAGGAGGCTCCCGATGCTGCTGGCAGCTATCGGCGGCTTCTGCTCCGGCCACCTTGCTCCTTTCTGTCTGCCCCGGGATGTTAGCAGCACATCCGATGCCCCTCCTCCAGGTCTCTCTCAGCCAATCACAGCACGTTTAGCTGTCAATGGTTTCATCTAAACGCGCTGTGATTGGCTGAGAGAGACCTGGAGGAGGGGCATAAACGAAAGAGACATCCAAATAGTTTTTTGATTTGGACTTCCTCGGCACTAGAAGGACACCCATCACAAAAAAAAATCTGGGGGAAAAACGTCCAAGTGCTCGTCAGGGACGTCCTTTTTTTTTTTTAATGGTTTTGTGAAGGATGTCCATGTTAGGCACTTTAGAAGGATGGCCCTGACGAGCACTTGGATGTCTTTTTTCCCAATTTTTTTTTTTGTTAAATTTATCGAAGTTTTTAGAGGCGAATAAATCCCGCGCAGCCCCAACAAGAGGTACAGACCTCCCATTAGATTTTCCACGGTTAGGCAATCGGAAAACGGTAGTGCATCTCATTACAATATGATTTATATACATTATAATACTAATTTGCTCATCTGCATTCCGTTTTCGTTAGCTGCTACCGTGATAGGAAAATGCCCTTTTGTGCATGTCCTGGTTTACTACTTGCACGTTAAACTGGCTAGAACCAGTTTAAAACCCATGTTAATGGCTCGTTAAGTTTAGTGCATCTAGCCTAAGGTTACCACAAGCTCTTACCTTTCAATGACTACTTTAATATGGACCTCTTTGTAATTACTTTAGGGCTCTTGGCTCAGCTCCCCTGAAATGATGATGTCTGCTATTGTTGGTAGAAAGAAATCTCTGTAGGATATTTCTGATGATCACCCTAAGTCTACTTGGTGATTGGTGATTCTTCTCTCAGTGATGCTATGACAACATTGTATGATGCTGCCTGTCTGATTAACTCTTAGGCTAAGAATAGCCATACTGGGTCAGACCAATGCTCCATGTAACCCAGTATCCTGTTTCCAACAGTGGCCAATCCAGGTCACAAGTACCTGGCAGAAACCCAAATCGTGGCAACATTCCATTCAGAATCTCAAAGAGTAACAAGATTCCATGTAGAACCCCAAAGAATAGCAAGATTCTGGAATCCTAAAGAGTGACAAGATTCCATGCAGACACTCAAAGAGTAACAAGATTCCATCCAGAATCTCAGAGTAGCAACATTCCATACTACAAATCCCAGGGCAAGCAGTAGTTTTTAGGTGAATTGATTGTTGTTCTATACATCAACATTCCTTTTGTTTCCTTCAGTGCTGTCCTGTTTTTTATAGTATTTTTATAGCATTTTTCTTTTGCTCTTCTTGTCTGATTATGCATAAAGACTTGTAGATTGCACTGATGCTACAGTGATAGTGCAGCTTATCAAATAAATAAAAGTCTCAGTTTTACCATACGCTAATGCATGAAGATATAGTCCTGTGGGAATTTTCTTTTTTTAACTTTCAAAAATTTTTAAATTGAAATTCTGATAATAAAAACAAGGTACAAACAAGCATAAGTACTACAATATCCTCTCCCAGAGCACCCCAACCCCCCCCCCCACCAACAATTCCTCCCCGTTACCCCCCCCCCCCCAACACACACACACATCCAAAAGAACGCCCAGAACAATAGGCATTTCACAGGGACTCTTCAGGGAATGCCTCACCTAAACAATACTAAACCCTCCTCTCCCAGCTAATAGTTACAAAAGAACTCATAGACCAGAAAGCATAGAAGACAGGCAAGTCCGTTCTTATTGCTTTGCACTAAACCAACTATAGTAACGATCAGTTAATTGGACCTTATCCCTAGGGTTACCATATTTTGCCCCCCCAAAAGGAGGACACATGCCCTGCCCCACCACACACCCACCCCGCCCCCTTTCACACCCTCGCTCCACCCCGTCACATTTTCTCCTCCCTCCTGTCACATACCCCGTCACCCCCCCCTCCCTGTCACCCCCTCCCCTTACCTTACTACTGCCCTGGTGGTCGAGTGACCTCTTCGGGGCAGGAAAGAGCCCCCTCTTTCTTGCCCGGAGCACTGCCTTGCATGCATCCTTCCTGTTGGTGATCTGGGCGCCAATTCAAAATGTCCGCTAAGAGTTGAAGTCTCACGAGGTCACATCAACTCTCGGCGGCCATTTTGAATCGGCAATGAGGATCACCAACAGCAAGAATGCATGCAGGGCAGCGCTACGGGCAGGAAAGAGAGGGCTCTTTCCTGCCCCGAAGGCGGAAGAGGTCATTAGACCACCAGGGCACTAGTAAGTAAGGGGAGGCTAGCAATCTGCCCATTTGTCCGGATTTCTGGCCAACCGGGCAGGCTGGCGGGCGGGCCGTCCTATAGGACGGCCCGCCAACCAGCCTGCCCGTTTGTCGGACATGTAAATCCGGACATATGGTAACCCTACATATCCCTCACCACTGAAATTCGGGGAGGCCCAGAATTGCAATGTTTGCTTCCAATGAGCTGCGATTTCACACTTAGCCGCTGCTAAACAGAAGCGCTTAACCCTGGTGTGCCATCCATGCCTCTTCTTATTTCCAAACTCCAATAAACAACGTTTAGGATCACAAGGAAAAGAAACCCCCAATGAGTGAGTTAGCAACCCTGTTATACCTGCCCAAAAGGGTTTCAAAGATGTACAAGACCACACCATAGGTGAAAAAATGTACCCCATCTGTCTGGCAACTCCAACACAGGGCTGTGGTAATGGAAGGAAATATCTACTTCAAGCAAACTGGGGTATAATACCACCTAGTTACCACCTTATAAGCATAATCCTTAATCAATACACACCAAGAACCTTTCTTCACTTCACGAAACACTGGTTTCCACATACTGTCTTAAGTAGAGAGGTGTGGTAGCCGTGTTAGTCCACTCTTAAAGGTTATCAATAGAAATCAAACAAAATAAAACATGGAAAAGAAAATAAGATGATACCTTTTTTATTGGACATAACTTAATACATTTCTTGATTAGCTTTCGAAGGTTGCCCTTCTTCGTCAGATCGGAAATAAGCAAATGTGGTAGCAGATAGTATATATAAGAGAAACATCAAACCATTACTTTGACAGTCTGACAGAATGGGAGGGTGGGGGTATGCATGGGGACATCAAAGCATTTCATTGATATTCTAACAGGATGGGTATTGGTAGGTGAGAGGAGGGTAATAAACAGAGAAATAAACAGAGAAATACAGCTTATGGTTTATAATGGGTTAGAAAACCCAGATCCTTATTAAGTCCTGTTTGTTGTGTGTCAAAATATTCAATCATTCTTATTTCAAAGGTCTTACGTTCCTGTATTGTTTTAAAATTACCTTTCAGTATTCTTACTGTGAAATCACTGGTGCAGTGTTCTGGTCTTGTGAAGTGTTGGCCCACAGGGGTGGGGGCTTGACTGGCACCGGCTATTTTCATGTGATGTCTGTGCAGATTGAATCTTGTCTTAAGCATCTGGCCTGTTTCTCCAATATAGCATCCTTCGTTACATTTTTTACACTGAATGATATATACCACATTGGAAGATGAGCATGTAAAATGTAAAAGAGACATTTCTGAATACACACCAGACCAAACCTGTAAAATACTACCGATACATCAATGACATTTTTATGATTTGGACGGAGGGGGAAGAAACTCTGAAACAATTTTACTATTCCTTCGATACATACCATCCTACAATCAGATTCAAAATTGACTACTCCCCAGAAAAAGTCAATTTTTTGGACACCACAGTCTCAATCAGTGATGGCTGTATACAAACATCTATATACAAGAAACCCACAGACAGATGCAGCTACCTCCACAACTCCAGCTTCCACCCTTCACATACAAAAAGATCCATTATTTACAGCCAAGCCACAAGATACCACTGTATCTGCTCGGACCCAGAGGATAGAGACAGACACCTTGAAACCCTGACTGCATCCTTCAAACAGAAAGGCTACAACCCCAAAATAATCTACAAGAATATTGCCTCCTCCCTCAAAACACCCAGGGAAAATCTGCTACAGTATAAAGAAAAAGAAGCCACAGACAGAATTACCCTTGTAGTGACATACAACCCAGAGCTGGAAAAACTGAGGAAAATCATAAGAGAACTACAGTCACTACTCCAGGAAGATGAATTACTGAAAGAGATATTCCCATCCCCACCAGTGCTGGCCTTCCGACAGCCACCAAATTTAAAACACAAGCTGATCAGAAGTAAACTTCCAACACAGACGGAAAAAGAAAAGGGCACGTTTCCGTGTAACACAGCCAGCTGCAAACTATGCCAAAACATTTCACAAGACCCCACAGTCATTCACAAAGGAAAAATAGTCAACATAAAGGACTATTTTACATGCTTATCTTCCAATGTGGTATATATCATTCAGTGTAAAAAATGTAATGAAGGATGCTATATTGGAGAAACAGGCCAGATGCTTAAGACGAGATTCAATCTGCACTGACATCACATGAAAAAAGCTGGTGCCAGTCAGGCCCCCACCCCTGTGGGCCAACACTTCACAAGACCAGAACACTGCACCAGTGATTTCACAGTAAGAATACTGAAAGGTAATTTTAAAACAATACAGGAACGTAAGACCTTTGAAATAAGAATGATTGAATATTTTGACACACAACAAACAGGACTTAATAAGGATCTGGGTTTTCTAACCCATTATAAACCATAAGCTGTATTTCTCTGTTTATTTCTCTGTTTATTACCCTCCTCTCACCTACCAACACCCATTGTGTTAGAATATCAATGAAATGCTTTGATGTCCCCAAGCATACCCCCACCCTCCCACTCTGTCAGACTGTCAAAGTAATGGTTTGATGTTTCTCTTATATATACTATCTGCTACCACATTTGCTTATTTCCGATCTGACGAAGAAGGGCAACCTTCGAAAGCTAATCAAGAAATGTATTAAGTTATATCCAACAAAAAAGGTATCATCTTATTTTCTTTTCCAAGTTTTATTTTGTTTGATTTCTATTGATAACACATACTGTCTAAAAGCTCCTCCACCCACATCCTGTTCCCAGTCCAACATAAATTTATATTTATGAAAAATCTTTAAAGAATCCATATGGGCTGCTATAATTTACCCAATGCGGCTCACAGATTCTCCCAGTGCTCCGTATCTTCCGGACTGGCACGTAACCAGCCCCTAGTAACAATAAAATGCTTAACCTGTAAATATGGAAAAATATCCCTGGACTGTAAGTGATTTGATCCCCGGTGCCAAAATGTCCACTCTCCTGTCCAGGACTTTTTTTGAGGGGGTACTTGGGGGTACTGAGTACCGGCACCTTTTCCATTGTCTGCTAAAGTTGACCCACGGACCCCAAGTTTTGATGAAAGAGCTCAGGCTCTACACACCAATTCTGTCTTGTCATAGGTTCTGTGACTGATTGCAGGGGGCCTGGCTGTTGTGGGGTAGGTCCCTCAGTGATCACCTCACCCCTGAAGGGTGATCTGGCATTTGAGTACTGGCACCCTTTTTGCTAGAAAAAATGCACTGCTCCTGTTCTACTCAAAACAGGGGTTCTTGCTGTATGGACACTAAAGAGGATACTCCCAGCCCCTCTACCATAAAGCAGGGGTGTAGCTACGTGGGGCCACGGGGGCCTGGGCCCCTGTAGATTTGGCCCTGGACCCCTCTGCCGACGACCCTCTCGACCCCCCCCAACCCACCGTCGCCGTCTGCTACCTTTGCTGGTGGGGGACCCCAATCCTCGCCAGCCGAGACCCTCTTCTTCCTTCGTTCTGTTTCTGAGTCTGACAGCAGGACGTCAGACTCAGAAACAGAACGAAGGAAGAAGAGGAGCTCGGATGGCGGGGGTTGGGGTCCCCCGCCAGCAAAGGTAGGCGACGGCAACGGCTGGGAAGGGTTGGCGGCAGGAGGGGGGGTCAAGAGGGTCGGCGGTGGAGTCATAGTTGGTGGTAGTGGTGGCGGCGGGGGGGGGGGGGGGGTCGGCAATGGGGGGGGGGGCTACAATATGCCCACTCACCTCGGGCTCTGGACCCCCCTCCCGCCGAAGTCTGGCTACGCCCCTGCCATAAAGTCTCTGTTCCTTGAACGAAATGGTCAAAAGATGCATCATATGAGGATCACTAATGTGCCCCCTCAACAACTGCTTACCATCGGTAAGACAAAGTATCTGACTCTCGGAGGGAACAAGGGAAAGTGAGCCTGCTTTAAGAGGATCTCCACTTTATTAGGACTAATATCCCGTTCAAGCATTTGCCGCAATTGGGCTGCCCAATAATAGTATACCATATTCGGCACCACTCACTCCCCTACTCCACCGACTGCTACAGAAGCTGTTTAGGTAATCTATGTCATCTACCCCCCAAAAATAAACCCCAAAATAGCATGCTGTAAGGAGCAAAAGTCTGAATCCGGGACCTCCAAAGGAAGGGTCTGAAACAAAAACAGTAACCGAGGGAGAATATTCATTTTCACCAGTGCAATGCGCCTCCTGAAACACTGTACTACGCTTCCTCCCACCATTGAGTCCATTAACATTCCAAGACCCCACCCTGGTATACCCTTTGACCTCCCCACTCCCTGACCCTCCTTTCCCACTCTCCCCTCCCATCCCTATCTGATCTCCCTCACCCACCCACATCTCCTCATGCTGGCTTCCACCTCTCCCCACCAACCCTAGAAAATGAGGAAGGGACCCCTCGGGGGAAACTGGCAGCAAAAATCAAAACCAGTAAAAAATTCTCCCTCTCTCACATACCTTCTCTTACCATTTCCCTGAAATGTCTGTTACCCTCCCAGCCTACTTCCCCCCAAACTCTGATAGTACATAAACACACTCACGAGACCATTATGCTCCTCTAAGGACCAGAAGCATATCCAAAATGGACTGAAGGTTCTTGCCCAGTGGGGGTACCAGTTAAGTAAAAAGTCCAAAGTGATAAATAAAGTCTCACTTAGCAAGAAAAACATGAATAGTCATGTGGTCGACAGGGATGTTGAAGGTGTAGCAGCCTGAGACCTGTGGCTGGTCACCTTCTGCCATTTCTCTATTTGAACCCCCACCCCGCGAGGGGCTTGTGCAGGATCTCTAGCAGGAGACAGATTTGTACTTCCTAAGTCTGCTAGGACTTCCCAGGCTTCTGCCCCCATTTTCACCTTCTTGCATTTGTCCCCCACCGTCAACAGGAGCCCAAAAGGGAATAGCCAACGATAATGGAGGCCTGCTGATTGCAAATACTGTGTGACTGGTCCCAAGTCCTTGATCCAGCTAAATCCTGATTAACTGCAATCTTGACATTATCCCAAACTATGCCCTTTTGCAAGTGAGCCTTCTGGAGCACTTTCTCTTTGACCCCAAATCTTGGAAGCAGACAATAACATCCCGAGGTACCCCATTGCGCCTTTGGCCCAGGCTCCAATGAGCGCGATTCAAGCAAACACGTAGGCTGTCCTCAGAAGCCAACTCTGTGGCAGGCTCCTGCAGCAAAAGGTCAACATATTTGAGCCACCACTTGGTTGTAGTCTAAATATTTATCCTCCTCTGGGATGTCTTTAAAACGTAAATTGCAACTCTTGGAGCGATTTTCCAGATTCACCACCAACTCACGAATTTCCTGCTCCTGCTCCTGAGCACGTCTGGGCAGCCTGAAGATCTCTTAACTCACTGTCCAGTGCATCCACATTCTCCTCTGTCAATTCTAATTGTCTTTAAGGTCTCCCTGCATCTTGGCCAAAGCTGACTGAACATCCGAGCAGACAGCTCGCATTTCACTCTGGAGCACCTGAAACCAGTGCAACAAATTGCGGTGGGACACTTCTCCAAAACTTGTGCCACTGACCGTGGAGTCATCTTCCTCAGAATCTGTGCGTGCCAGAGCCATCTTGGCAAACTGCGCAGCAGACTTACCCAACGGTGTACGCCGCTGCTGATCTCCATGCGACGGAGTAAAATTTCATTTTTCCAGCCGCATTCGAGTAGTCATGTTCCCTGTTTGAAGGTAAGAGTCTGACAACTTTAAATTCAGCTAGGAAGTGGAGAAAAAATGCTCTTTTACACCTCAGCCCCAATGGAGCTAATCAATTAAACTGCCACTCACCACCGAGGACGTCAAGCCCACTCAAACGCAGGTACCGTGTTTCCCTGAAAATAAGACACTGTCTTATATTAATTTTTGCCCCCCAAAATGCGCTAGGTCTTATTTTCAGGGGCTGTCTTATTTTTCGGGGAAACATCGGGGTTGGCCCGCTCGCCCTCCGTTGCTCCCGGAACTAACCTTAAACGCCTCCTTTCACCTTTGCAGCAAGCAGCAACAGGGCAAGCCACTCCTTCCTTCCGTGTCCCGCCCTCGCCTGACGTAACGTCCGCGAGGGCAGGGCACGGAAAGAAGGAGAGGTCTGCCCTGCTGCTGCTTGCTGCGAAGGTGAAAGGAGGCGTTTAAGGTTAGTTCCAGGAGCGACTGAGGGTAGGTGGAGGGGGGCCCGGCGACCTCAGGTGGGGGGGGGTGGGGGCGGCCTTGTCCGGCTCTCGGCGGCCCTGCTTTCAAACAAAAATTTGCTAGGTCTTACTTTCGGGGGAGGCCTTATATCTACCAATTCAGGAAAACCTCTACTAGGTCTTATTTTCGGGGGATGTCTTACTTTCGGGGAAACAGGGTATAAGTGTGCGTGCGTACAATACACCTACATTCTGACACACTCTACCCTATGCAACTAATTTTATAAGAGCCCTTTAATGTGTGTATAGAAGTGTTTTATGCCAAAAAA
Source organism: Microcaecilia unicolor (assembly GCF_901765095.1). NCBI lineage: Eukaryota > Metazoa > Chordata > Amphibia > Gymnophiona > Siphonopidae > Microcaecilia > Microcaecilia unicolor. Next base: position 25,118,909 of record NC_044032.1, on the reverse strand, counting down.
AAAAAAAAGGTTTGTAAAATCATCCTTCACTAGTGAAGTGGGTCAAATTGTTACTACTGAGTGCAGGAATGGGCTAATGGTTAGTGCAGTGGGCTGAGACCCTAGCTCCAGAGCTCCTTGTAACCCTGGGCAAGTCACTTAACCCTTCATTGCCCCACTACTACTACTATTTATCATTTCTATAGCGCTACTAGACGTTTGCAGTGCTGTATACTGGACGCGAAGAGACTGTCCCTGCCCCAGGTACAAAACTTAGATTGTGACCCATTAGGGACAGAGAAAGGACCTGCATGTAATGAATATAAACCACATTGTTGTATCACAGGAAAAAGCATAGGCGTAGTTTGACTGTTTCATTTGGGGGGGCAAAGAATGGGCGGAGCATATTAGCATATCATTTGCATATATAAATATGCAAATGAATATGCTAATATGGAGGAAGGAAATGAAATTTACAGGCAAAATATCACAGATGCACATTTCAAAAAGCTGACACATTTCAATTAATAAATTATGAATAAAATACTTTTATTTACCTTTGTTGTCTGATCATTTAGTTTTTCTATTCGCTTTGATCCCAGTGTCTTCTGTTTTATGCAGTGTCTTCTTTCCAGTAGGCTTCCCTCTGCTCCCCACCCTCCCAGTCCCATCCATCTCTTGCTCCTTCCCTCTGCTCCCCAACCCTCCCAGTTCCATCCATCTTCTGTTCCTTCCCTCTGCTTACCATCCCTCCGTCCCATCCATCTTCTGCTCCTTCCCTCTGCTGTGCCTGACCTCTCCCAATCCCATCCATCTCCTGGTCCATCCCTCTGCTCCCCACCCCTCGCAGTCCCATCCATCTCTTGCTCCTTCCCTCTGCTTCCCACCCCTCCCAGTCCCATTCATCTCCTGCTCCTTCCCTCTGCTTCCCACCCCTCCCAGTCCCATCCATCTCTTGCTCCTTCCCTCTGCTTCCCACCACTCCCAGTCCCATTCATCTCCTGCTCCTTCCCTCTGCTTCCCACCCCACCCAGTCCCATCCATCTCCTGCTCCTTCCCTCTGCTTCCCACCCCTCCCAGTCCCATTCATCTCCTGCTCCTTCCCTCTGCTTCCCACCCCTCCCAGTCCCATCCATCTCTTGCTCCTTCCCTCTGCTTCCCACCCCTCCCAGTCCCATTCATCTCCTGCTCCTTCCCTCTGCTTCCCACCCCTCCCAGTCCCATCCATCTCTTGCTCCTACCCTCTGCTTCCCACCCCTCCCAGTCCCATTCATCTCCTGCTCCTTCCCTCTGCTTCCCACCCCTCCCAGGCCCAATCATTTCTTGCTCCTTCCCTCTGCTTCCCACCCCTCCCAGTCCCATTCATCTCCTGCTCCTTCCCTCTGCTTCCCACCCCTCCCAGTCCCATCCATCTCTTGCTCCTTCCCTCTGCTTCCCACCCCTCCCAGTCCCATTCATCTCCTGCTCCTTCCCTCTGCTTCCCACCCCACCCAGTCCCATCCATCTCCTGCTCCTTCCCTCTGCTTCCCACCCCTCCCAGGCCCATTCATTTCTTGCTCCTTCCCTCTGCTTCCCACCCCTCCCAGTCCCATTCATCTCCTGCTCCTTCCCTCTGCTTCCCACCCCTCCCAGTCCCATCCATCTCTTGCTCCTTCCCTCTGCTTCCCACCCCTCCCAGTCCCATTCATCTCCTGCTCCTTCCCTCTGCTTCCCACCCCACCCAGTCCCATCCATCTCCTGCTCCTTCCCTCTGCTTCCCACCCCTCCCAGTCCCATTCATCTCCTGCTCCTTCCCTCTGCTTCCCACCCCTCCCAGGCCCATTCATTTCTTGCTCCTTCCCTCTGCTTCCCACCCCTCCCAGTCCCATTCATCTCCTGCTCCTTCCCTCTGCTTCCCACCCCTCCCAGTCCCATCCATCTCTTGCTCCTTCCCTCTGCTTCCCACCCCTCCCAGTCCCATTCATCTCCTGCTCCTTCCCTCTGCTTCCCACCCCTCCCAGGCCCATTCATTTCTTGCTCCTTCCCTCTGCTTCCCACCCCTCCCAGTCCCATTCATCTCCTGCTCCTTCCCTCTGCTTCCCACCCCTCCCAGGCCCATTCATTTCTTGCTCCTTCCCTCTGCTTCCCACCCTTCCCAGTCCCATTCATCTCCTGCTCCTTCCCTCTGCTTCCCACCCCTCCCAGTCCCATTCATCTCCTGCTCCTTCCCTCTGCTTCCCACCCCTCCCAGGCCCATTCATTTCTTGCTCCTTCCCTCTGCTTCCCACCCCTCCCAGTCCCATTCATCTCCTGCTCCTTCCCTCTGCTTCCCACCCCTCCCAGGCCCATTCATTTCTTGCTCCTTCCCTCTGCTTCCCACCCCTCCCAGTCCCATTCATCTCCTGCTCCTTCCCTCTGCTTCCCACCCCTCCCAGTCCCATCCATCTCCTGCTCCTTCCCTCTGCTTCCCACCCCTCCCAGTCCCATCCATCTCTTGCTCCTTCACTCTGCTTCCCACCCCTCCCAGTCCCATCCATCTTCTACTGCCCCCCCCCCCCCGCGAGGTCCAAGATCATGACTCCGTTTACCCCCTCTCTTCCTCCCTCCCTCCGGCGCAGGCAACAGTCTTCAGCTTTTCCAGCGTTCCTGGCAGCGGTAGCGTTGTACACGCTGCCTTCGGTCTGCCCCGGAAGCCTTCTCTTCAAGTTCCTGTTCCCACCTATGCGGGAACAGGAACTTGAAGAGAAGGCTTTGGGGCAGAGCCGAAGGCAGCGTGTACAACGCTACCGCTGCCAGGAACGCTGGAAGACTGCTGCCTGCGCCGGAGGGAGGGAGGAAGAGAGAGGGGTAGACGGACACGCTCCTCTCGGTCCGCTTGCCTTCCCTGCCCTCTCTGTCTGCGTCCCGCCCGAAAGGAAATGACGTCAGAGGAAGGCGGGACGCAGATAGAGAGGGCAGGGAAGCCAAGCGGACCGAGAGGAGCGCGTGCCTGCCTGCATGTGGTTTTTTTTTTGTTTTTTTTTTAAACTAATGGTGCGGCGGCGCCTCGCGTCGTTTGGGGGGGCATTGCCCCCCCTCGCCCCCCCCCCCCAGTCTACGCCTATGGGAAAAAGGTATATCACAGCGGCATAGCCAGACCCAGTATTTTGGATGGGCCCAGAGTTAACTTAGACGGGCCCTTCCACACCATGCCGCACAACCCCCCCCCCCCCCCCCCCCGGGAGATCTAAAAAAAAAAAACGTAGGAATTTTTTTTTCACATCCACATCTCTCCTCCTCCACGGTGTCTTGGCATCTGTCCACCCGTCGCTGAACTCTGTCCCCCCCCTGTTGTACATTACAGGCGTCCCTGGCACCTGCAGTGATCTATTATTGCTGCCTGCGCCGGCCCAGCAGGCTTCCATCAGCCGGATCCCATCAGACAGGAAATGACATCAGCAAGACTGTAGGGTCAGCGCAGGCAGCAATAATGGATCACTGCAGGCGCTGGTAGGTGGCGTAGCTAAGGGTGGGCCCAGGTCCATCCACTTTGTGCTCAGGCCCACCTATAATGTGGCTGGCAGGAATCCCCAAGCCCCACCAGCCGAAAATTCCCAACAACTGTCCCTCCTGCATACCTTGTAAATAGCAGATCTTCCTCTCCAGTGAGCAGCGACTGATACATACTGCTCGCACCGGCCCCGCAGCCTTCCCTCTGACGTATTCCCGCCTATGCGGAAACAGGAAGTTGCATCAGAGGGAAGGCTGTGGGCCCAACATGAGCAGTGTGTATTAGTTCCTGCTCGCTGCCGGTGAAAATCTGCTATTTACTTTAAAACAGTTTTTATTGGGAAACATATTCTACAATGTACAGACATTAGCCATCAGTAAACGACATACAACCATAACTAGTGCATTATGACTCTTGAAAACTACCACTACTACCGTGTTTCCCCGAAAATAAGACACTGTCTTATATTAATTTTTGCCCCCCAAAATGCGCTAGGTCTTATTTTCAGGGGCTGTCTTATTTTTCGGGGAAACATCGGGGTTGGATCAGGGTTGGCCCGCCCGCTCTCCGTCACTCCCGGAACTAACCTTAAACACCTCCTTTCACCTTTGCAGCAGCAGGGCAGGCCACTCCTTCCTTCCATGTCCCGCCCTCGCCTGACGTAACGTCCGTGAGGGCGGGGCACGGAAGGAAGGAGAGATCTGCACTGCTGCTGCTTGCTGCGAAGGTGAAAGGAGGCGTTTAAGGTTAGTTCCGGGAGCGATGGAGGGTGGGTGGAGGGGGGGGGGCGGCGACCTCGGGTGGGGGGGCGGCCTGGGGGCGGCCTTGTCCGGCTCTCGGCGGCCCTGCTTTCAAACAAAAATTTGCTGGGTCTTACTTTCGGGGGAGGTCTTATATGTAGCAATTCAGGAAAACCTCTACTAGGTCTTATTTTCGGAGGATGTCTTACTTTCAGGGAAACAGGGTATTTAACATTTCTAAGATACAACAGTTTGGGGTAAAAATTTTCCATTTTTTGAGACAAATTTTGAATTATCAGTAGCCCGCTACAGCCTGAACATGTTCTGCTGGGAGGTGGATGCTTTGGCAGGGGCTGGTGCTGTCCATCAAAACTTACTACTCTGTAAGGCGTTTTTAATTGGGGGAAAAAAATGCATACTAGTCAATTGGGTGGGCCAAGAAGCTCCTACATACTGGCAGAGGCGCAACCGGTTGCATGCTTTCTTATTAATGGAACTGCGAGAGGTTCACCTGCACCTTAAAAGACAAAAGGAGTTTTATTTAACCTGGAAAAATGACATACAGGTTCTAGCGCCACGAGCGCATAGTTTTACTGTCAATCAGATGGGGGATTCCCTTACTTAGAATGGGAGGAACAAGGCAGTCTCGGGGTGAGGGCAAGGGCTCATATTAACAGAGCTGGATTATCCTGGTGGGGTATTAAGGGATTGGAAAGAGAGAGGGGAAGGGGGCTTCTACAGGGGGGTATGGACGGTAGGGTCTGGGGGGAGTAGGGGATTGAGGATGGGGGGAGGGAAGTTTATTCTGTAATAGGTGGGATATGATGCAGTTCAGGGGTTGGGCTAATAAAGGCTGATATCCAGCAGATCGCCAAGACCTGTCGTTTCTTTCTTTACAACATCTGTAAAATCCGCCCCTTTCTTTCCGAGCACTCTACCAAAACCCTCATCCACACCCTTGTCACCTCTCGTTTAGACTACTGCAATCTGCTTCTTGCTGGCCTCCCACTTAGTCACCTCTCCCCTCTCCAGTCGGTTCAAAACTCTGCTGCCCGTCTCATCTTCCGCCAGGGTCGCTTTACTCATACTACCCCTCTCCTCAAGTCGCTTCACTGGCTCCCTATCCGTTTTCGCATCCTGTTCAAACTTTTTCTACTAACCTATAAATGTACTCACTCTGCTGCTCCCCAGTATCTTGCCACACTCGTCCTTCCCTACACCCCTTCCCGTGCACTCCGCTCCATGGATAAATCCTTCTTATCTGTTCCCTTCTCCACTACTGCCAACTCCAGACTTCGCGCCTTCTGTCTCGCTGCACCCTACGCCTGGAATAAACTTCCTGAGCCCCTACGTCTTGCCCCATCCTTGGCCACCTTTAAATCTAGACTGAAAGCCCACCTCTTTAACATTGCTTTTGACTCATAACCACTTGTAACCACTCGCCTCCACCTACCCTCCTCTCCTCCTTCCTGTACACATTAATTGATTTGATTTGCTTACTTTATTTTTTGTCTATTAGATTGTAAGCTCTTTGAGCAGGGACTGTCTTTCTTCTATGTTTGTGCAGCGCTGCGTATGCCTTGTAGAGCTATAGAAATGCTAAATAGTAGTAGTAGTAGTCTCTTGTAATCAGAGGTGATATTGTGATGTCATAATGCCTCAGGCCACCAATAAGAGCCAACCTCATCAGTGATGTCACAATGGCTTGATTGTCCTATACTTGGCTCACTTTTATTACATAGCTCTTTGAGCAGGGACTGTCTTTCTTCTATGTTTGTGCAGCGCTGCGTACGCCTTGTAGCGCTATAGAAATGCTAAATAGTAGTAGTAGTAGTAGTAGTAGTTTTATGTTGTTACAAGCAAGTGACATTTGTCTAAATGTAAAAACTACATGACGCACTGATCGCAGTGAAGTATCTTGTGGTCGATAGCATACTTGTATGTCTATACATTTGAGTTGTGGCTTGTAATGTTTGCAGTCATCAATAAAAACGTTGAACTCTAACATTTCTAAAGCGCTACCAGGGTTGCGCAGCGCTGTACAATTAACAAAGAAGGACAGCCCCTGCTCAAAGGAGCTTACAATCTAAAGGACAAAAAGTGCAGTCAATCAAATTGGGAGCAGTCTAGATTTCCTGGATAGAGGTACAATGGTTAGGTGCCGAAAGCGACATTGAAGAGGTGGGCTTTGAGCAAGGATTTGAAGATGGGTAGGGATATTACAATACATATTATTGCTATTCACATTTTTCTCCACTTTACATTCTTGCCCTCTCCTCTCCCACCTATCCCCCCCCCCCCTTTAACTGTGTGCATCTCCTATTAGTTACAAACATTCCCTTAATAAACATTTATCTGGCACCAGGCACTCAGTATCTTACTGGGTCTAACAACATTCTGAACCCACCTCCCATCTCGCTCCTTCATTCATCCTCCCAAGGGTGAACTCTCTCCCAAACCACTGACCCATCCTTACTGTAAGCTCCGCTGGTGCAAATGATCACATATGTTAGTTTATATTTAACAAAACTTGTTGACTTAACAAATGAACAGCCTTTTCCGCAACAATCCGAACTTGCCCTCCCCTCCTCTCTCCGCCCCCCCACCCCGGATTGAAAATCTGCTATTTAAAAGGTATGCGGGGGAGGGGGATGTTTGAGAGACCATGTGGAATGCAGGCGAGAGAGGGAGAGACCAAATCACTTGTGGGACATTGCGGAGTTCTTCTGTCCACCCATCTTGGGCCCAGGTCCACCCAAAATTGGGTGTCTGGCTACGCCCCTGCGCTGGGGATGCCTGTAAGGTACACCGGGGAGGGATGGGGTTCAGTGACGGGCGGGCAGATGCTGGGGTTCTGCGGAGGAGAAATGTTGATGTAGGGTTCTGCCTCTGGGTGGGCCTGAGCCAAGAATGGGTGGGCCTGTGCCCACCCATGCCCACTTGTAGCTACGCCACTGGTATATCAAATCCATGACCCCTTAATCCCTTTACTATAGTAGAATTTGCATGTTAGTAACCCTTACTTTGGTTAGCACACTGATTACTGCATGGCAAGTGATTCTTTAAGACCACGAGGGAATGCTGTCGCTGAAAAGCCATGAAGCTACAAAAGTGGGTGGGGTGCTTTGTGTCTCAGTGGTGACCCCCCTCCCCCCTTAGTGAGGTCATGAGAGGAGATTGCATAAAATGTCATGAAACATAGTGCCTCTCCTTAAGTCCTGGAACTCTATTACAACAAGTAACACATGCTCATTCTGGTATTAATCCGCAAACGCACCTTTTCCGGAGATGGGAAGGCGGTAGAACGAGAGGACATGAAATGAGATTAAAGGGGGGCAGACTCAGGAAAGATGTCAGGAAGTATTTTTTCACGGAGAGGGTGGTGGACGCTTGGAATGCCCTCCCGCGGGAGGTGGTGGAGATGAAAACGGTAACGGAGTTCAAACATGCGTGGGATATGCATAGAGGAATCCTGTGCAGAAGGAATGGATCCTCGGAAGCTTAGCTGAAATTGGGTGGCGGAGCAGTTGGGGGGAAGAGGGGGTGGTGGTTGGGAGGCGAGGATAGGGGAGGGCAGACTTATACGGTCTGTACCAAAGCCGGTGATGGGAGGCGGGACTGGTGGTTGGGAGGCGGGAAATACTGCTGGGCAGGCTTATATGGTCTGTGCCCTGAAAAGGACAGGTACAAATTCAAGGTAAGGTATACACATATGAGTTTGTCTTGGGCAGACTGGATGGACCATGCAGGTCTTTTTCTGCCGTCATCTACTATGTTACTATGTAACCTATAACCCTAGAATTCTGGGGGTTCACAGGGTAAACACAGTCATCCCTGTAGCATGGAACAGTGCTCGCCATTCTCCTGACCTTTCTCCCACACCTGCACCTGTCGAAAAGGCCAACACACAATCAGCCTCTCCAGAAAATTCTCCTGCGGACCCAATAACAGATACCATCACCAACGTCTGCAGCATGTGGAGAATAACTGGACTGCCTGCGTTAAGGGCTGATCTGGCAGGCCTGGGATCTGGAGGTAATTATTCTCTAGGACTTAAGATAACAATCCACTGCCAATCAACACTTCATTTTCTGTAGCTTGGGACTCCCCGCCCCCCCCCCCCCCCCACCCCATACTTCCTCCACCCCACCTCTCTCAAGATAATAAGCACCATCGACTGCAATCCGCCAGGGCACTTCTGAGATATTTAACTTCTCTTTTTTTTTTCCCTCCTCAGCACCACTGGCCCCACCACTTCATTACAATGGATTTTATAGTAAAGACATCAAATTGAAGAAAGAACTCAGCATCCAGACACGGACTGTAAGTTATTGGATTTCCTGCCCGCAATTACATTGGGAAAGCAAGCTTCTATTTACCTGTGTAGACCATTCCATTTATTTCTATTGACATGTTGATGCTGCTAATGCTGTTGGTAGACAGGTTCAATGCTGTCTCTTGTCTGTCATCTGTCGAAAGAAGTAAGGAGGAAAGAAAATGCCAATATGAGCATTAACAGAAACAGAACTCAGATGGGCCAGGTCATGAAATAAAGTCGGCATGATAAGTTGCCCCCTGGGTATTAATCTCGCTGACAGTCTACAGTGGACATCACTAAGAAGTTACTTTTTTGTGTGAGAGCGTCTCTGTGTTTGGTTTTGGTTTTATTCTGGGGTTTTTTTCACTTGGATGGGGGTGGGGGGAGGGGTAGAAAAGGTGAAGGATCTGCCCTGATTGGGATTTAGAGACCTTGCTCCCTGATTGCTTTGGTAGTCTAGATAATGGCAGAATGGTGCTGGTTCTACCTTGCTGGTTCTGTTTTAAATTTTTGCTATGGGGCAACATGACAGAATAGGTCACAATGCAAAGTGAAAACCCTGCTTCTGTTTCCACCTCTGTCACTTACTGCAGGAATTTCAGAGGGTCACTTGATCTCCCTGTGCTAAAACGTAAGGATGTAAAGGCTCTGGGGCAGGGGCGTAGCCAGACTTCGGCACATTTTAGCCCCCCCCCCCCCCCCCCGGCCATTGCCGACCCCCCACCACCACTGCCGACCCCCCCACCACCGCCAACAACTTTGACCCCCCCCTGCTGACGACCCTCTCGACCCCCCTCCTGCCGCCAACCCTACCCCGCCGCCGCCTACCTTTGCTGGCGGGGGACCCCAACCCCCGCCAGCCGAGGTCCTCTTCTTCCGGCGCAAAACGTGCAGGACGTCAGACTCAGAAACTGAACGAAGCCTTGCGCCGGAAGAAGAGGACCTCGGCTGGCGGGGGTTGGGGTCCCCCACCAGCAAAGGTAGGCGACGGCGGGAGGGGGGGGGTCAAGGGGGCCGTCAGCAGGAGGGTCCAGGGCCAAATCTACGGGGGCCCAGGCCCCCGTGGCCCCACGTAGCTACACCACTGCTCTGGGGTATGTATTTTAGAAACTGGATCCTGTACAGCATTGTGTACACACAGAGGACAATTCTGTAACAGTGTCTCCTACATTTAGGACTTGAGGGCTATCCCCCGGGATTCTATATATGGTGCCTTCATTTCTGTGTGGAAATTGAAGTGTATTCTATAACAATGCGTGTAACTAATCAGCGCTGTTAATTGGATGTTAACAAGCAATTATCAGCATTAATTGGCATCAAGATTTATGTGCACAACTCGCTAAGTGTATGCTGTGACGTGGTGCATTTAAATTCTAAGTTGCATAGATGAAAAAGGGGTGTGGCCACGGGCGGGGTTTCTAAAATCTATGCATGTTGTTTTAGAATACAACTGCTCTGCGCCTAATTTAGGCGTTGGGATTTACGCCAAGTAAAACATGGTGTGAATGGCCACAACTAAATTTGACTGCATGGAAAGGTGCTCAGCGTATTCTACACAACACGCAGAAATTTAAGCCTATTCTATAAAATATAGGCGTACTTTATAGAATATGCCTAGACATTATTTTTTTTTACGCGCAGAATTTTCTTGCGCCGTATGTAGAATCTAGCCCTATGTATATGGCGCCTATTCTGTAAAGGAAAGTCGGTGCCGACTTTCCTTTCTAGAATACTAGCAAAACAGGTAAAATAGGCACCTAGAATTTAGGAGCAAGTAAAGCTCGTACCTAGATTGCTAAAACATGCACATAGAGAGGGGCATAATCGAACGGGGACTACCATCTCTAAGGACGTCCCGGCGAAGGGGCAGGGAAACCGCTATTATCGAAACAAGATGGGAGTCCATCTTCCTTTTCGATAATACAGTCGGGGACGCCCAAATCTCAACATTTAGGTCGACCACGGTTTTCAGCGATAATGGAAACCAAGGATGCCCACCTCAAAAACGACCAAATCCAAGGCATTTGGTCGTGGGAGGGGCCAGGATTCGTAGTGCACTGTTCCCCCTCACATGCCAGGACACCAACCGGTCACCCTAGGGGGCACTGCAGTGGACTTCACAAATTGCTCCTAGGTGCATAGCTCCCTTACCTTCGATGCTGAGCCCCCCCAACCCCCCCCCCAAACCTACTGCCCATAACTGTACACTACTACCATAGCCCTAAGGGGTGAAGGGGGGCACCTACATGTGGGTACAGTGGGTTTGTGGTGGGTTTTGAAGGGCTCACATTTAGCACCACCATAAGTGTAAGGTGGGGGGAGATGGGCCTGGATCCGCCTGCCTGAAGTGCACTGCACCCACTAAAACTGCTCCAGGGACCTGCATACTGCTGTCATGGAGCTGGGTATGACATTTGAAGCTGGCATAGAGGCTAGCAAAAAAATAAAAAAAATAAAAATTTTTTTAGGGTGGGAGGGGGTTAGTGACCACTGGGGGAGTAATGGGAGGTCATTCTCAACTCCCTTCGCTGGTCATCTGGTCAGTTTGGGCACCTTTTTGAGGCTTGGTGGTGAAAAAAAATGGACCAAGTCACGTTGACCAAATGCTCGTCAGGGACGCCCTTCTTTTTTCCATTATCGGCCGAGGACGCCCATCTCTTAAGCACACCCCAGTCCCGCCTTCGCTACGCCTCTGACACTCCCCCGTGAACTTTGGTCGTCCCCGTGATGGACTGCAGTTGAGGGCGCCCAAAATTGGCTTTCGATTATGCCGATTTGGGAGACCCTGAGAGAAGGGCGCCCATCTCCCGATTTGTGTCAGAAGATGGGCGCCCTTCTCTTTTGAAAATGCCTCCGAGAGTCTTCTATAATTTATATGCTGAACTCTGCGTTCCGCCCATGTGTACGTCCACCTTCAAACTATATGCTATCATACTTAGGCGCCTTTTTATAGAACGGCACAGAGCCAGAATTTGGGCATTTCAGTGTGTACGTGAACCCCTAAGTGTGTATATATGCCAGTATTCTAGTCATTTACGTGAATACTTGCTTCCTAAATGTTGGCGCCCACTTTACAGAATTATCCCCTGACCCCATGATATTCAGCGCTATTAACCGGCCAGGAATGGCTCCTGGCTGGTTAAATAGCATTTAACTGGCTATCTGTGATATATTCAGTGCATCGCCGGCTAAGTTCGTTAGCTAAATCGGGCCACCCAAATAGAAGGCCTATCTATAAACTTAACCAGCCAGCGCTGAATGTTGGCTTAGCCAATTAAGTTTAAACCCTATAGTACAAAAATAAAGCGGATATTCAATGCATTCAATGAATATCGGGGCTCACCGCCGACCATGGGAGTTAGCCAGGCCTGCCTCCCGTGGTCTGAATACTGGCCCCTGACAGTCTTCTATCAATCAAGCTGTATCAGACTGTATCCAAAATTGAAATTCCTAGCCCAGGCTCACACTGCCTGTCTGCTTCTGTTGTGGACACAATATTTTTCAAGCCTGAGGAGGAAACGGAGCGTGAAGACAGTGGATGCATTTCTGTGAGAAATGACTTTGAAAATTACCCCTGACGCAGCATTCGCGAAACGGGGACTCCCTGTCCAGGTTATGAACTGAGAAGCGCCACCAGAAGGACACTTGAGCGTGCATACAGAGCTAAGTGGGTTTTGGCTAGACTTACTAGATGTGCATTCAATAGACTATATTCAATAATTGGCCGATTCAATTAACGATTAGACTGGTCAAACTATATTCAACAATTAACCAAGCCAGTCCACAATACATGTAATTATATTTCTTCACCACAGATATATTTGAATATTGTTCAACAAATCTTCAGCAGTCAATATTCTCTTATAGCGTTTATATACTTTTATAAATTGCCTCAGTGATGTGTGTCGTCCACCACCCTTACAGGCTTTATGTGGCGACCGATAGTAACATCAACCTCTTCATTGGCCCAATTTATTCTTTTATAGGCTACTTAAACTATAGTTTATATAGAAAACGTGTCAACTTTTACACTTATCTTATCTGTTGGACTCGGGGGTATCACTGTCCGACATGCATGTTTCGCTTGCAACGGCAAGTTGTCTCAAGGACCTACCCCCCGTAGTCTTCCTAGAAATACTATGGTGGAGCTGGCGCTAGGAAGACTACGGGGGGTAGGTCCTTGAGACAACTTGCCGTTGCAAGCGAAACATGCATGTCGGACAGTGATACCCCCGAGTCCAACAGATAAGATAAGTGTAAAAGTTGACACGTTTTCTATATAAACTATAGTTTAAGTAGCCTATAAAAGAATAAATTGGGCCAATGAAGAGGTTGATGTTACTATCGGTCGCCACATAAAGCCTGTAAGGGTGGTGGACGACACACATCACTGAGGCAATTTATAAAAGTATATAAACGCTATAAGAGAATATTGACTGCTGAAGATTTGTTGAACAATATTCAAATATATCTGTGCATATTTGGATTGCTTGAAAAGTTTGCACCAAGAAGATACAGTATATTGTTAGATGGCGTAGTGGACACATAAAGTATAGAGCAGCACATTTAAGAGAATTGGTGACTGATTAAACATGAGGAGTTTTTTTTAAAAGCTATATGATGGCACGCCGAGCTCAGGCCTTATAGTCCGCTGAGGGGGACTGGCTGGGCGGCGACTCGGAGGCTTTTTTTCTCCACATTGTGTCCACAACAGAAGCAGGCAGGCAGTGCGAGCCTGGGCTAGGAATTTCAGTCTTCTATCAATGACGTGTAAGAGCACGTCGGTACAGCCACAATAGTATTTCAACCAAGAGATCTGGGCTCAGGTCTGGCTGCGTTAGCAGACCCTGGCAGTGCTGTACTGATGGCACTCACAAGCACACGCATAAACTGCCCTCAGGCCGAGCCTAGCAGATAAGCTAAAGAGGAGGCACTGGCAATGGCTTCAGAGAGCAGTCCTTATAGTACATCAGAGGGAACACAATCCAAAGGAGGAGTTGGCCTAGTGGCAGTGGTGTGCTGGAGCAGGCTCTCACAGGCTCGCAAGAGCCGGTTGTTAAGTTTTTAAGAATTTTGGGAGCCGGTTGTTAAAGTAGGGCCCTCCATGGCTACTTTAACAACTGGCTCCCAAAATGTGGGCTTGGGCCCCCTGCTGAATTCTCTTTTACTTTGCTAGTGGGGATGCTGAGCCCTGCCAGCCAAATAAATAGACTGCTTTTGCTCCCCGCTCCTTGTTTCCAGCTCTGAGCAGCAGGCTGGGACTTCTCCAGCATGTGTGAGAAGTTTCAGCATGCTGCTCAGAGCAACACGTTGGGAGTGGTGGCAGTCTATTTATTGGCTGCCAGCAAAGGTATGCCAAACGTGCCCGCACGAAGGGAGGGAGGAGAGAGGGGCAAGTGTTGCCCCCCCCCCCTGGCCCTTCCAACTGCAGAGCTGGCTACGTCCGGAGAAAGAGCCTGTTGTTAAAAATTTACCAGCACACCCCTGCCTAGTGGCCTAACATAAAACACAAAACAACCCGGTTGATTGAGAGGGTCATAAGAGCCCAGGCCTTCCGAGTCATTGGGGGAAAGGTGTAGCTGGTAGGGGATGGGGTTTGGGATCTCTGGGGGAGGGTGGGGAACAAGGATGTAGTAGCTTTATGATATTTATGTGATGCTTTAATAAAAATGTTTCAAATAAAACACAAAAGAAAGGGGTGAAAGCACAACAAATTCCAAATGACCAACACAAACAAGGCGTAAGCGCGTCCAAAAAGTCAACTGACCCAAAAGATCCTACACGGGCCGTGTTTCGGCAACAAGCCTTCCTCAGGGGTCAATATGGTTCAGATAAAACAGCATCACAGAGAACGTGAAACCCATTAGAATGCTGGACCCCTGAGGAAGTCTTGTTGCCGAAACACGGCCCGTGTAGGGTCTTTTGGGTCCGTTGACTCTTTGGACGCTCTTACTCCTTGTTTGTGTTGGTCATTCGGAATTTGTTTTGCTTTCACCTCTTTTGTGGAAGTTGTGGACCCCCTTTTTCCTTTTTTTCACCTAGCCTAACATACAACACAAAGTGGAACAAACTACAGCTCACATGACGTTAGTGTAAAGCACAAAAAAGAGCAGTAGCAAAAGATAGAAATTACTTCTACAGTCCGTGTCCGGCAAATGGCAAAAGACAGGTGAAGCTTCGGCAACTCCAGTGTTGTAGGTCACTTTATGGTCATGTGCTAAGAGTGAGGGTGCTTTGCAGCTCAGTGGGGAGGGAAGACATCTTGACTGGTAAGTTGAATACCGTCAGCAATACTTGGGGATGATATGTCGTTATAACCAAGACACCACCATGTGTTTGGCTGCCTATATGGTTGGCATGATGGAGACTTGACCACCAGAGTCGAGGCATGAGTGACTGGGGCCACACTGTGGTAGCTGCAGCTCCGGCCACCTTGTTGGGCAGACTGGATGGATTGTGTGGGTCTTTATCTGTTGCCATTTACTGTGTTACTTAGATGATACAACTCATGTGTGTAAAGTAACATTTTAAAGTTTTAAACTGTTAAATGTTTATATTTTTAATAAAAGAGCATTAGAAGTTGGAGTATCCAATTGAGGGAGGCTTCTTATGGGACATCCCAAGACCTGACTTTCAACTCTCTGTATTCAAGTATCTGCTGTACCACTTTTTAATAAGTGCATAGCAATATATATATATATATATATATATATATATATATTTACATTTGTACCCCATGCTTTCCCACTCATGGCAGGCTCAATGCGGCTTATATGGGGCAATGGAGGGTTAAGTGACTTGCCCAGGCTGCCTGTGCCTGAAGTGGGAATCAAACTCAGTTCCTCAGTTCCCAGGACCAAAGTCCACCACCCTAACCACTAGGCCATTCCTCCACTGTTGCTACTATTGGAGATTCTACATGGAATGTTGCTATTCCACACAACATTCCATGTAGAAGTCGGCCCATGCAGATCACCAATGTGGCCGTGCAGGCTTCTGCTTCTGTGAGTCTGACGTCCTGCACGTGACTCACAGAAACAGAAGCCTGCGCAGCCTTCTACATGCTAGTGGAATAGCAACACAACATTCCATGTAGAATCTCCAATAGTAGCAACATTCCATGTAGAATCTCCAATAGTATCTATTTTATTTTTCTTACATTTGTACCCTGTGCTTTCCCACTCATGGCAGGCTCAATGCGGCTTACATGGGACAATGGAGTGTTAAGTGACTTGCCCAGAGTCACAAGGAGCTGCCTGTGCCGGGAATTGAACTCAGTTCTTCAGTTCCCCAGGACCAAAGTCCACCACCCTAACCACTAGGCCACTCCTCCATCACCACATAAGAATCTGTCACTGCGATCACATATCTGGATCAGCACTGAATAAGATTAACTTCAAACTTCACTCGATACCCACGAAGCCCGCACCGGGAACCTTGGCATTTCGGCAGGGACCCCCGCCTTTATTTGGAGTTCCTGTTCTTCAAGTGAATTGCTACGTTAAAAGGTACAACCAGAGTTCAACATACGTACTTTTTAAAGAAATATCTACAATACATATTATTTGGTGCTTACAGACATCCCAAATTAGACTCCTTCATCATAACATATATAAAACCAAAGCAGTCTGAGAAAAAATGGCCTCACTCCTTTTCAGGATGCCAACACTACAACGTCTAAAACGTCATGACATCGGTCTGTACAAACTCTTACAACCGGTCAATCTCACAGCTTAAGCCATGAGGTTCAATACAATCTAATTTAAAGATCCAAGGCCGTTTTTTAAGTAACAAAAGGGAGTCAATGTTCTCTCCATGTCAAAATGGTGTAAGTACTTCAAGGGCACAGAATTTTAGTTGCATAAATTCATGCTTATGCTGAATGCAATGAGTAACCATGAGCACTGTTTCATCTTGGCAGTGTAGACGACATTGATGTTCTAAGTCATGTTTTTAAAGGACAAAGTGTTTCACCAACATATAGCGGTGTACAAGGACACCATAATGCATACGCAACATTAGAGTAATAATGGAACAAACGGACATTAAAAAAATGTTTCATTGACGATGTTTTCCTTATTTGTTTGGGTTCAGCTGAAGAATTAAAGCACTCTATTGAGTGCTTGAATTCTTGTGATCCCAATTTAAAATTCACATATACATTTGATCCATATTAAGTTCATTTTTTGGATTTAACCATTATGGTTACTGGTGCTGTTTTTGTGTTTTCTGTTTTTCGGAAACCCATTGATAGGAAGGACATTTTGCATTTTCACAGTTGTCATCCTCGCAAACTACATAAAAATATTCCAGTGGGTCAGTTTTTATGATTGAAGTGTGTTTGTTCTTTCCTTCAAGAATTTAAATCTTAATCCTTCTGTCATGTCCCCTACCTCAACGCACACTTGACTGGCACAGCCCTGAGCCATGTGTGTGTAGTTCTTCTCTGGCTGCAAGCTCCTTGATTGCTTTGCTTCCATGCACCTGGCTCTGCTCTCTCTCTGCCTAGCTTCCAGGCTCCTTGATTGCTTTGCTTCCACCCACCTGCGTCTGCTCTCCCTCTGCCTGGCTTCCCTTGCTTCTCTCCTATTGGTCTTCCAGTTCCTCCTTCCCCTGCTTTTCTCCTATGGCTGTGCCCCTTCTCCCTGTTGATGTCAGACGCTAGCACTTTATCAGCTGAGCTCTCCCTAGACTCCTTGCTTCGGCTTCTACTTTGGTAGGTGTTACTTGCTCAGTAGTGTGCTTCTCCTCTACTTTGTTCTTCGTTGCTGACTCTGCCTGTACCTGGATTACTCTCGTGTCTGCTGCCTGCCTACTGACTCTGCCTGTACCTGGATTACTCGTGTCTGCTGCCTGCCTACTGACCTTGCCTGTACTTGGATTACTCGTGTCTGCTGCCTGCCTACTGACCTTGCCTGTACCTGGAATACTCTTGTGTCTGCTGCCTGCCTACTGACCTTGCCTGTACCTGGATTACTTTCATACCTGCTGCCTGCCTACTGACTCTGCCTGTACCTGGATCACTCTCTTACCTACTGCCTGTCTGGCCATCACGTTCATCACCCCGCTTCCTGCTCCATCTCGTAAGCCCTGCAGGCCGCCCTCATCTAGGGGGCTCAACCTCTGGGGAACGGCGGTCAGCGCAGGTGAAACCCGGGGTTGTCCGACCGCCAAGCAGAACCTGGTCCAAGTACTGGGCTCGGCAGCGCTCTACTTGGTACAAGAACTCACAGGTCTGACACCTTCTTAGTATTTCAAAGATTCCAAGATCAGGGGTACCCAATGAAAATGATAAAAAAAGGGTTAATTTTTACAATTGAAGTGAGTTTGTTCTTTCCATCAATAATTTAAATCTTAATCCTTCTTACTATTTCAAAGATTCCAAGATCAGGGGTACCCAATAAAAATAATTCAAAAGGCGTAAGAGTTAACTGGACTGAACAATTCTTACAGTATTTACTATGACTATCAAAAAAGCACTCATCCAATCGTGTAGTTTGAGTTTTACTTTACTCAACTGGAGCACACAGAATGAGATCTATTATTTTGAAGTACTTGCATATTTTACAATTACATTATTTTGTAGAGACACTCCACTTTTTGCCTTTAAACACGGGAGAAATTTAAGAGACATGTTGGTATCATCACACCTACAGAATAGGATGGTGGCACCTAGAACTCTATAGGATAAAGATAATTTTCCCTGTGGACAATGTGGTCTTTGTCCATCTTTGTTTTCAGGCAATGTAATTTTTTTAAGTGGTCAAAAGACCATAATGAACATTACCTGACACCTAGGTCATAATGAAACCAAAGACCTTAATGATCATTACCTGACTCTTCCTCCCCTCTCTCTCTCTAAGACTCCCAATCCAAACTACCATACATGTACGTCACCCCACCACAATATCACTTTGTATTATTCACACCAAGTGTGAATATTTATTTATTTATTTATTACATTTGTATCCTACATTTTCCCATCTATTTGTTGGCTCAATGTGGCTTACATGTTACCGTTAACGGCGAAAGCCGATTATGGTATGAACAAAGTGTTTGTTCATACCATAATCGGCTTTCACCGTTAACGGTAACATGTAAGCCACATTGAGCCTACAAATAGGTGGGAAAATGCAGGATACAAATGTAATAAATCAATCAATCAATCAATCAATCAATCAACTGAATGCTTTTTCTACTTGCCAGACACCTAATGTTGTGTAAGCTGGTGTATGTTGGTAAAACTCTTTGCCCTTTAAAAACACAACATAGAACACCGAAGTCGTCTACACTGCCAAGATGAAACAGTGCTCATTGTTTCTCATTGCATTCAGCATAAACATGAGTTTATGCAATTAAAATTCTGTGCCCTTGAAGTACTTACACCGCTTTGACGTGGAGAGAATATTGACTCCCTTTTGTTACTTAAAAAACGGCCTTGGATCTTTAAATTAGATTGTATTGAACCTCGTGGCTTAAACTGCGAGACTGACCAGTTGGAAGAGCTTGATGCTCCGTAAGTTTGTACAGACCAATGTCATGACGTTTTAGACGTTGTAGTGTTGGCGTCCTGAAAGGGGTGAGGCCATTTTTTCTCAGACTGCTTTGGTTTTATATTTGCTGGATATATTATGATGAAGGAGTCTAATTTGGGATGTCTGTAAGCATCTACTAACATTTATTGTAGATATTTCTTTAAAAGCACATATGTTGAACTCTGTGTGTATCTTTTAGCTTGTAGTGATTCACTTGAAGAACAAGAACTCTGGATGAAGGCGGGGGATCCCTGCCGAAATGCCAAGGTCCCTGTTGCGGGCATTGAGTGAAGACTGATGTTAGTCTTGTTCAGCGCTGATCCAGATAAATGATCACAGTGAAGGTGATGGATTATCACAATATTTACTTGATATTGTTATGCACTTATTAAAAACTGGTAAGAGCAGATGATTGAAGACAGAGAGTTGAAGGTCGGGTCTTAATGGGATGTTCCATAAGAAGCCCTACGATCTCGATTGGATATTTCTACTTCTGATGCTCTTCCATTAAAAATATAAACATTTAACAATTTAAAGTTTTAAAATTTAATGATAGATTTTACACTCGAGTTGTATCATCTAAGTAATTTTTATTTTTTGCTATTGCTCTTTTTTTTGTGCTTCAACTGGTGACTTAACATAACACTGCCATGTGGAAAGTCCCCAGTTCAATCTCCGAGCTGGGTCTTTGGCTCCCTAAGGGACACGTTTATAATGCCACGGTAGAGCTACCGAGGCGCTGTCATGCACCAATCCAGCAGTACCGCTGGCCTTCTGCAGGAGCCGGAGGTAGTGCCGCCCCCAGCATGCGGCATTTCAGGTGCGACAGAATTTTTTTTGGGGGGGGGGGGTGATTGGCCGAGTTTCGGCAACAGCCTTCCTCAGGGGTCAATGTCTTCAATGTGAACTCAGTGGGACAAAAGTTCATATACAATCTCCCTTGAAACCAACCTGCTGCAGCACGCAACTGTTATTTAAATGTGAACTTGTCCCATTAAGTTCACATTGAAGACGTTATTGACCCCTGATGAAGACTGTTGCCGAAATTCGGCCAAGTAGGGTCATTCTTCAATAAAAGTCTATGTGAAACCTTGGTTGTTTTTCCTCCTTTCCTGGACCACCACCGCTGTTTCTTGGACCTCTGGCTGATTCTGGGAGGTCTTCTCCTTTTTTGTTTTCTGTCCTCTTCTCTATCACTTCCACTGGGAGGCTGAGTGAGAAGCCCTTAATACAACAGTCCCTGTTCAGACTGAGAGGATGGGAAGAAACATGAACCTCCAGAGGAAGGAAGGTCATGTGGCTTTATGGTACCTCGGTTGTTGATTCTGATGTTCATTGGGAACTGTGACGCCATGGCCAACAGGTTCTGCTGCAAAGCATGCTGCATCAGGCGTTGTTGCTCCTCTGCCATGAGGGCCATCTTCTTCTCAGGAGGTTCCCCAGACTCCAGCTTCTCTCGCAGCTGTTCCAGGGCTGCCGCTTGTGCTGCCTGAGCAGCAGCTGCCTGCACTGCTACTGCTTGGGCAGCAGCTACATGGTGTCCCGTCAGGCTCACGGGGATAGCGATTCGGTTGGGGATGCCTGAGGAGAGTCGGCATTCTTCTGGAATTAGAAGATAGTAAGACATTAATCAGATCGCGTGCTGCAGTCTGCCTGTGTTCTCATTTCTAGCCGTTACTGTTTTCCTGCCATTTTTTCACTAGGAAAACAATGGTTGCACTGCCAGGTTGGCTATCACAGACAAGTGAAAACGCTTATGCCGCCACACCTACATGACTGGCAGAACAAAGTACGGCAGACTTTAGTCGCAGAGATGTAACTTTATATAGTTAGGGTTATCATATGTCCGGATTTACCCGGACATGTCCGCTTTTTGAGGGCATGTCCGGGCAACCGGGTGGGTTTTGCCAATCTGCCCGTTTGTTCGGATTTCTGGACAAACAGGCAGATTGCTAGCCTCCCCTCCCCTTACTTGCTAGTGCCCTGGTGGTCTAGTGACCTCTTCCACCTTTGGGGCAGGAAAGAGCCCCCTCGTTCCTGCCCGGAGCGCTGCCCTGCATGCATCCTTCCTGTTCCTAATCCTCGGCGCCCATTCAAAATGGCCGCCGAGAGTTGAAGTGACCTTGCGAGACGTCAACTCTCGGCGGCCATTTTGAATCGGCACCGAGGATCAGGAACAGGAAGGATGCATGCAGGGCAGCACTCCAGGTCACTAGACCACCAGGGCAGTAGTAAGGTAAGGGGAGGGGGGTGACGGGGTATGTGACAGGGGGGAGGGGAAAATGTGACAGGGGGTGGAGCGAGGGTGTGAAAGGGAGCAGGGTGGGGCATGTGTCCTCCTTTTTGGGGGACAAAATATGGTAACCCTATATACAGTAGAATAAAAAATAGAAATGAGGGCTACTAAGTAGTATATTGGCATTTTATAAACTGTGTGGCAGGTGCTGCATAGTTTATAAAACAGCTGTATCTCCAATCCCTTTACTACTACTACTACTTAACATTTCTAGAGCGCTACTAGGGTTATGCAGCGCTGTACAATTTAACAAAGAGAGACAGTCCCTGCTCAAAGAGCTTACAATCTAATAGACAAGTGAACGGTCGGTCCGATAGGGGCAGTCAAATTGGGGCAGTCTGGATTCACTGAACAGTAAGGGTTAGGCGCCGAACGCAGCATTGAAGAGGTAGGCTTTAAGCAAAGACTTGAAGACGGGCAGGGAGGGGGCTTGGCGTAAGGGCTCAGGAAGGTTGTTCCAAGCATAGGGTGAGGCGAGGCAGAATGAGCGGAGCCTGGAGTTGGCGGTGGTGGAGATGGGTACTGAGAGTAGGGATTTATCCTGTGAACGGAGGTTACGGGCGGGAACGTAAGGGGAGATGAGGGTAGAAAGATAGTGAGGGGCAGCAGACTGAGTGCATTTGTAGGTAAGAAGGAGAAGCTTGAATTGAATGCGGTATCTGATCGGAAGCCAGTGAAGTGACTTGAGGAGAGGGGTGATATGAGTATATCGGTTCTGGCGGAATATGAGACATGCAGCAGAGTTCTGAACAGATTGAAGGGGGGATAGATGGCTAAGTGGGAGGCCGGTGAGGAGTAAGTTGCAGTAGTCCAGGCGAGAGGTAATGAGAGCGTGGACGAGAGTTCGGGTGGTGTGTTCAGAGAGTACTTCCCCCAGAAGTACTGATATAATTACCAAAAGTATGCGCATATATTTGTATGCAATATACAGACCCTTACACACATTTGTAGGGACAGACAAAATGGTTCCTCAAGTTAGAAAGCCATACATTGGAGAGGAGGACACACTTCTCTTGGCCCAGCTCATGGTGGGCTGGGAGAAGCTCTTTCGAGTGCCCGGCCAGCAAAGGGATCAATAGTTTATGAGTGGGGTCTGGGCATGCTTCCTAAAGAGATGCAACAGGCAGTCATTCTTCATGAGAGAGGTAAAAGTCCACAAGGGGGCAGCACTAAAAAGCCACAATAGAGTCAGAGAGCAGGAGAGGAGCATGGACGCTAACTGGAAGGCAAAAAATTATTTAGAGAGGGGCATGCGACTTGCCATACTGTCTCTTTTTTGCAGCTACATTCAAAGTGGTTTCCATAGTATATACAGGTACTTACTTGTACATTGGGCAAATGGAGGGTTAAGTGACTTGCCCAGAGTCACAAGGAGCTGTAGCGGGAATCAAACCCAGTTCCCCTGGATCAAGGTCTGCTCTACTAACCACTAGGCTACTCCTTCACTCCTTGAGGACGTTTAGGATGGGCTAGGGTGCTGTACTAGAGCCCCGTCAAAATCACTACCTGCAAGTGAGTACACTGCATTTGGCATCTTCCTGATGTCTTGGTCATGGTGGACAGAAGTACATGTCAGCCTGGAGGGGCCAGAGGAGCAGGTCACAACACTTAGGTGAGCATCTTATTTATAGTCTACAGAATGAGATTGGCCACCAGGGCCATGGTCCGTACAACATTTTCTACCACATGGTATCTATATTAATAATTCTCACCTCCAATTCTGAAGCTCACAGTGTGGCAGGGAAACACTGAAGCCCTGTACTGTTGCACCCTGTCAGCACCACTCACTCTCACTGTCACTCATACACCCGGCCTCAGCCACGCCCCCAGCCATGCCCCTTCCGGACATAATTCGCTACCTGAACGTTCCATTGAGGCCCCAAGATCCTGCAACTTCCGTGAAGGGTTCGTGGATTCATGGTGGTGAAGCCTCTCCACTCACCCTGTCTGTCTGGCACGCCCTCGCGTCTGTTAATATATGGCCTAGCTTTAAGGCTACCACTGGAATAGTGATGGCCAAAGCTATGCAGCCTAAAAACAACTGAAAAAGTACTGACTAGGCCAAACAACAAGTAAATGATTTAATATTTGAGAATCTGCAAAAAGCAGGTCTGAACAATGAGTCCTGCCACAAATTGGTACAATTTTTAATTCAAATATAGCACCTGTAATGAAAGATCAGATGAATAAAATGGAGCTTATTAGTTTTGGTATACAATGATACAGAGGTAATACAGAGTTCATGAGAAAGGTATGAAAAGTATTGCAGCCGGAAGATGTGAAACTGTTATCTCAACGCTTCCCAAAACATGTTGATAATTAGCAGTAGCTGAGAACGGAAGGAGGTGGGCACATCAGATAGCAGATCGCGTGGGAAAGTATGATCTCAGAAAGTGAGAAAGATTAGGAGCAAGGTTTCTCACCATTCACTTCTATGGAGAGGATAGAGTATAAAAGATGGGAGATTTTGGCTTAGTTTGAGAGTCTTCTCCAAAGCTTCTGTCAGACGGCGAAGCTCTGTCCGGTTGTACCCAGAATCTGTCTGCTGAATGTACCTGATTAAAGTCTGATGTACAAATAAAATCCTTATTCGAAATGATGATTTGTGGGCTTAACTTAATGATGAAAGGCTGTAAGTATAAATGCTTCTGCTGTATCAGGCTATCACTCGCTGCATTATATAACTTGTAACCTAAATCCAGTTTGTCATAAGGCTGGTATCTGTTCCTTGCCAGTGCTGAGAGGCGGACTAATGCGGGTCTCTTAGATCTAACGTCTCTTTCAGTGGCAACTCCTCTTAGAACTTCACAACCCCCTGATTGCCCCAGTTCTAGGGCTATTCAGAGATGGAGTCAGATTAAGGTCATTTAAGCCTTCTTGGGGGGGGCTCGGGACCCCTGGAATTCAAAACACGTCAAACGTCGTGACGTCCGGGGCGGAGCCATTTCGCTCGATCCGTGACGTCGCGCCCACAGCCGTTTCCACATGAACAACACGAACGCAACCCCTGGCCCTGCCTCACAATCACCTCCATTGCCTCACAATCACCTCCCACTGCACCGGCGATACACAAATGGCGCCCGACACGACCTTCCAAAACGCCATGGAACGAAACTTGCGGATCCTGTTTGCCCTGCTATGTTACGTGCGTCGCCGTGCGAACAGAGGGGAGCAGCAGTACTGACGACCTCTGTAGGGGTGGAAAGGGGCTGCAGTGGCTGCGCACACTCGAAACGTTTCTCTCCAATCCCCTTGCTAGCGCCCGTTTCATTCCGCCCAGAAACGGGCCTCTTTTACTAGTTACCAATAAGGAAGTTTAGTGGTGGGACAGAGGTTGGTTTGTTTGCTCCATCCCCAAAAAAGGTGTTCCACTGTCCCTCATCTTACTATATGGAAAGGATGGTAAGGGGCTAATTAAGGTTCTCCAGGAATGCTGGGAGCTGCTGCAGCTCACGTCCCTACATCTAAAATGTGAAGGCAAGTGGGGGACCCTGGTTGCTATCACTCCACTCGTCTCAGCGATTTGCTCACTGTTTACGTGATCATTGCTGTTCTTTACATCTTCACACGAATACAGCCATGTCCGTTTTTTAATTCAAGGCTATCTAAGAAAGTTGCAGCTTCACAAATTGTGTTTTATTTGGGATTACGAAGATAACACAGAATAAAATCACAAGTTCTTGCAATACCAATATCCCCTACATGATAACCACGGGGCTAGAGACAGTCACTTCAAACTGCACTGAGGTATTTCCTCCTTTAAAAGCCACCACAGATCCTATGGACAACAGAAAAAGGCCACAAAGTATTCCAAATTTTGCAGAATATTGCTGAGAATAGCCGCGGTTCAGCTTTCCCTTCCACTTCTGCCCAGGTTGAAGACAGCAACAACTGTGGTCCGACAGAGCTGTCACAGAGGATTGGATTCCGTAGTTGAAACACTGCAGAAAATGTTGCCTTGGTAGCTTGGCCCTTCTGTGAGACTGGCCGCTCTAGCCTGTGCTTGACCTCACACCATGCAGACTGCTAAAACCTGTTGTTTCTTTCTCTATAATATCACCAAAATTCGCCCTTTCCTTTCTGAGCACACTACCAGAACCCTCATCCACACTTATCACCTCTCGCTTAGACTATTGCAACTTGCTTCTCACAGGTCTCCCACTTAGCCATCTCTCTCCTCTTCAATCTGTTCAAAATTCTGCTGCATGACTAATATTCCGCCAGTGTCGTTATGCTTATATTAGCCCTCTCCTCAAGTCACTTCACTGGCTTCCTATCCGTTTCCGCATACAGTTCAAACTCCTCTTGTTGACCTATAAGTGCATTCACTCTGCAGCTCCTCGGTACCTCTCCACTCTCATCTCTCCCTACATTCCTCCCCGGGAACTCCGTTCACTGGGTAAATCTCTCTTATCTGCACCCTTCACCACTGCTAACTCCAGACTCCGTTCCTTTTATCTTGCTGCACCATATGCCTGGAATAGATTTCCTAAGCCGGTACATCAAGCTCCATCTCTGGCCGTCTTCAAATCTAAGCTAAAAGCCCACCTTTTTGATGCTGCTTTTAACTCCTAACCTTTATTCACTTGTTCAGAACCCTTATTTTATCATTCTCACTTTAATATTCCCTTATCTCTTGTTTGTCCTGTTTGTCCTAATTAGATTGTAAGCTCTGTCGAGCAGGGACTGTCTCTTCATGTTCAAGTGTACAGCGCTGCATACGTCTAGTAGCGCTATAGAAATGATAAGTAGTAGTAGTAGTCATCGGGATTCCGGAATCTTGCTACTCTTTCGGATTCTGCACAGACTCTTGCTATTCTTTGTGATTCCGCCCGGAATCTTGCTACTCTTTGTCCTTATCCCTTATTTGTCCTGTTTTTCTTCCCTGATTAGATTGTAAGCTCTGTTGAGCAGGGACTGTCTCTTCATGTTCAAGTGTACAGCGCTGCGTACGTCTAGTAGCGCTTTAGAAATGATAAGTAGTAGTAGCAGTAATGTACTCCTCACTTGGTAAGACAACGGCAGAGGGTGGTCAGACCTACAAGTCCCTGCATGCAATGCAGTCAAGCAGAGCCGAAAGAGTACAGGATGTAAGACAAACAGACACATGGCCAGATGCAGGCTTGGATGCCCGTAACATCAGGCAGCAAACTGACAACTTGCATGGCACAGGTCAAGGTCACGAGTGTGCTATTAGTGAAAACAATACAGAATGATTTATTAAAACTGGCATGTTTGCTGCCCCGGACCAGACTCGTCTGGTCGGATATTATTCCACGACGAGTTTGGAGGGGCGAGAGGTCGCATACAGCGATCGATGGCACACGCAAAAAAATTAATAGGTGGATGGGTAAATTTATGGGGTCAGTTAAAGGGCAAGTGATTGTGCATGAGTTCCTTAAAGAATCTTGTGCGGGTTTATATAGATCGGATGGGGTCCACCTGTCTGATGTGGGCCTGGATATATTCAACTTTGATTTACATAATTTTATTGAAGCCATTACGCTGGTGGTAGGTCGCAGCCAGGGTTTGGGGGGAGCCCGCGGCGAACGAGGAGTCGTTGCCGTGGGCTGTGGCATAAGCTATGGAACTTAGGTAACATTAGCGACGAGTACACAGCACCTCAGCGGATAATATGCCAAAGTGAGTTACTATGTATATGTTAATGACCTGTTGAAAGTTACAATACTGAGCGAAATGTTATGCCTGCATGCGGGCAGGATTACAGAACAAGATGGACACGGCTAGTCTCCTGGCTTGGACGGCCAGGGGGCCAATAGCTTTGGTGAAAGTGGTAAATGCATCCTTGTACGGGATGCATTTGATTGCACAGCGTGCTATAGCAGACAGCACTGAAGAGGAACAGGGTGCTTGGACGGCACAGCCTGTAGTAATATAACAGGGTGCTTGGACGGCACAGCCTGTAGTAATATAAGCAAGAAGGGCTGTGTACTCGGAGGGAGATGTTTATCAATGATGTTTATCAATGATGTTTACCAATGATGGTTTATGTGAAGGTTTACGGTAAATAAAATTTTGGGACCTGGCTGCGGCCTAAATAAATCCACATTTGTTAAAGAAATTGGCTTCTGGTGTGGTGTTTGGATAGAAGGGGGTGACTGAGTGAATGCCGAATGCCCGTGTTGATGGAAAGGCTCACCCTTTAAGGGGAGCCGATTACAACCGGGCTGAAGGCTCAGGAAGAACCTGGGGTGGGGGGGGGGGGGGGGGAGAGGGAGGGAGGAGTGGGAGGGGATAGGAAGGATAAGAGATTGAAGGGTGATGGGTAAAGGGGCGGGTAGGGAGGAGGGGTGAAGAAGGGCTGTGAAGGGAGACACAGCGCCATTTGGATTTCAGCAAGCAGAGGGAGCAGTGTTGACCCGCCCTCCCGCCCATGAGGTACGGGGGAAGGGTCGTTGTCGCAGCAAGGCATAAGCTATGGAACTTAGGTAACATTAGCGACGAGTACACAGCACCTCAGCGGATAATATGCCAAGTGAGTTACTATGTATATGTTAAT
Source organism: Microcaecilia unicolor (assembly GCF_901765095.1). Classification (NCBI taxonomy): domain Eukaryota; kingdom Metazoa; phylum Chordata; class Amphibia; order Gymnophiona; family Siphonopidae; genus Microcaecilia; species Microcaecilia unicolor. The sequence continues at coordinate 25,091,052 of NC_044032.1, read as the reverse complement.
GACCTGTTGAAAGTTACAATACTGAGCGAAATGTTATGCCTGCATGCGGGCAGGATTACAGAACAAGATGGACACGGCTAGTCTCCTGGCTTGGACGGCCAGGGGGCCAATAGCTTTGGTGAAAGTGGTAAATGCATCCTTGTACGGGATGCATTTGATTGCACAGCGTGCTATAGCAGACAGCACTGAAGAGGAACAGGGTGCTTGGACGGCACAGCCTGTAGTAATATAACAGGGTGCTTGGACGGCACAGCCTGTAGTAATATAAGCAAGAAGGGCTGTGTACTCGGAGGGAGATGTTTATCAATGATGTTTATCAATGATGTTTACCAATGATGGTTTATGTGAAGGTTTACGGTAAATAAAATTTTGGGACCTGGCTGCGGCCTAAATAAATCCACATTTGTTAAAGAAATTGGCTTCTGGTGTGGTGTTTGGATAGAAGGGGGTGACTGAGTGAATGCCGAATGCCCGTGTTGTGGCAGATGAAATTTAATGTGGACAAATGCAAAGTGACGCACATGGGAAAGAATAATCCGAATCATAGAATCAAGAAAAAGATCTAGGTGTCGTTGTAGATAATACGCTGAAATCTTCCGCTCAGTGTGCGGCGGTGGCCAAAAAAATCAAACAGGATGCTAGGAATTATTAGGAAAGGGATGGTGAATAAGACCGAAAATACTATAATGCCTCTGTATCGCTCTACGGTGCGACCTCACCTTGAGTACTGCATTCAGTTCTGGTCGCCGTATCTCAAAAACGATACAGCGGAATTAGAAAAGGTTCAAAGAAGAGTAACCAAAATGGACAAGGAGACTCTGGCAAAACAGTTAAGAGAAGAAAGAGGAAAGCAGAAACCAGAGGATGGGACCAACACAATAACAAAATGACCAGACGAAAAAGGTAGAACAAAAATAGTACAAGAGTAAGGGTTAGGAGTTAAAAGCAGCATCAAAAAGGTGGGCTTTTAGCCTAGATTTGAAGACGGCCACTCCTCCACTGCTGCTACTATTTGAGATTCTACATGGAATGTTGCTATTCCACTAGAAGTCGGCCCTTGCAGATAACCAATGTGGCCGCGCAGGCTTCTGCTTCTGTGAGTCTGACGTCCTGCAGGACGTCAGACTCACAGAAACAGAAGCCTGCGCAGCCTTCTACATGGAATGTTGCTAGTGGAATAGCAACATTCCATGTAGAACGTCCAATAGTAGCAACATTCCATGTAGAATCTCCAATAGTATCTATTTTATTTTTGTTACATTTGTACCCTGCACTTTCCCACTCATGGCAGGCTCAATGCAGCTTACATGGGGCAATGGAGGGTTAAGTGACTTGCCCAGAGTCACAAGGAGCTGCCTGTGCCTGAAGTGGGAATTGAACTCAGTTCCTCAGGACCAAATCCACCACCCTAACCACTAGGCCACTCCTCCACTGTTGCTACTATTTGAGATTCTACATGGAATGTTGCTATTCCACTAGCAACATTCCATGTAGAAGTTGGCCCTTGCAGATCAGCAATGTGGCCGCGTACGTGCAGGACGTCAGACTCACAGAAACAGAAGCCTGCGCAGCCTTCTACATGGAATGTTGCTAGTAGAAAAGCAACATTCCATGTAGAATCTCCAATAGTATCTATTTTATTTTTGTTACATTTGTACCCCACGCTTTCCCACTCATGGCAGGCTCAATAGTAGTAACATTCCATGTAGAATCTCCAATAGTAGCAACATTCCATGTAGAATCTCCAATAGTAGCAACAGAATCTCAATAGTAGCAACATTCCATGTAGAATCTCCAACAGTATCTATTTTATTTTTGTTACATTTGTACCCTGCGCTTTCCCACTCATGGCAGGCTCAATGCGGCTTACATGGGGCAATGGAGGGTTAAGTGACTTGCCCATTGTCACAAGGAGCTGCCTGTGCCTGAAGTGGGAATCCAACTCAGTTCCCCAAGACCAAAGTCCACCACCCCTAACCACTAGGCCACTCCTCCACAGTTCTTCCTGATATTCGATTTGAGAGGAATTTTCTTACCATTTGCAAAAAACTGAAATAATTTTTGTTTAGACACTTTTTTTTTCTGTTTGGTAATATTGCATTTGCGTTATGTTTTGTGAATGTTAACTTATGATCTGCCTAGTATTGTAGATGGGTGGAATACATAAGAACATAAGAATAGCCATACTGGATCAGACTAACGGTCCGTGTAGCCCAGTATCCTGTTTCCAACAGTGGCTAAACCAGGTCAAAAGGACCTGGCAGAAACCCCAAATAGTGGCAACATTCCATACTACCAATCCTAGGGCAACCAGTAGCTTCCCTATGTCTATCTCAATAGACGACTATGGACTTTTCCTCCAGGAACTTGTCCGAACCTTTTTTAGACCCAGATATGCTACTACTACTACTTATCATTTCTATAGCGCTACTAGACGTACACAGCGCTGTACACTTGAACATGAAGAGACAGTCCCTGCTCGACAGAGCTTACAATCTAATTAGGACAGACAAACAGGACAAACAAGAGATAAGGGAATATTAAGGTGAGGATGATAAAATAAGGGTTCTGAACAAGTGAATAAGGGTTAGGGGTTAAAAGCAGCATCAAAAAGGTAGGCTTTTAGCTTAGATTTGAAGACGGCCAGAGATGGAGCTTGATGTAACAGCTCAGGAAGTTTATTCCAGGCATATGGTGCTGCAAGATAAAAGGAACGGAGTCTGGAGTTAGCGGTGGAGGAGAAGGGTGCAGATAAGAGAGATTTACCTAATGAACGGAGTTCCCGGGGAGGAATGTAGGGAGAGATGAGAGTGGAGAGGTACTGAGGAGCTGCAGAGTGAATGCACTTGTATGTCAATAAGAGGAGTTTGAACTGTATGCGGAAAAACTGAAGAGGACTGAGCTTTGCGCTGTTCCCTGTGGCTCCCCACTCGTTCTGTCCCCGTCACCACTGTCCACCAGTCTCTGAGGCCTGCTATTTAAACAAATTCTTAGTCAGTACACGGTATAGTGATTCATTTACACTAATAGGTCCACTGTGTTGCAGGTTTTAACCGCGTTCTACAGCTGGTGGGATAGCACTATTCCTTCGAAGCAGAGCAGGACTCCTCCAACTGCATTGTTGCCAGTAGGGGCCGGTGCTTCGATATCGTACTTTAAATTGCTAGAGATAGGCAAGTTCCCTGGAGTCCTGCAGAGATTGCGTGTCCTTTACTTTTGAAAATGTGATCGTGAAATAGCACCTCCCACTGGCAGGACTGTAGGTGGCGGACTGCCGCTCAGCTTAGAGGGAACAGTGTGGGACAGACGTACACTTTGCATGCACACCCACCTTTTTTGATTGTCGGTAACTGGTTGAGCTGGTTGCCGTTGTGCGTGGATATTGTGAGAGCAGAAATGGGGATCTTGGGGGAGGACAGCACCGTGGGCGTTCCCACCGGGGAGTAGCTGAACAACGTTGAGCCGAAGCTTTGCCTTCGGCCCTCTCTTCTGTTGCTGTCGATGGCAGCCTGGAGCTCCCCAGGAGAGCTGAGACCTTGTTTTTCACATTCATACGGGTAGAGGTACTTCATATATCTGAAAGAGAGAAACAGCTGGTTTGTATAAACCTCTGAGGATGGATAATAATACCACCCCCCCCCCCCCCGACACAAACACACACAATATTTAAACTTTCAAATTCCACAGTTAGCAATTCTCTTAAACATTGGCCATGGATTTTGAAGATATATCTAGATTTTCAGAGCCAGCCACTGTTTAGATAATGGTGCTGGAAATCCAGGTATAGAGTTACCCAGTCCCATTATCCAGGTATCGGCAATGTTCAGCTGGATAGTTATCTGCTACTGGCACTGAATTTTGCCTAACTGGATACAATCCAGCTCCATCCAGGCTTCACCTCCAGACTACTCCAGCAGCTCCGTGCACAGTGCCGAGATGTTCTGTCTGGATTTTCAGCAGCATATGGGAATAATGCTATAGAAAATCCACACAGACGGCCTCTGCTCCTGCAGAGTCCATCGAGTCCAGTATCCTGTTTCCAACAGTCGCCAGTCTACTTTACAAGTACCTGGCAGGGTCTGAAAAAGTAGCAATGCTCCATTTTACTTAACTTCAGGGATTTGGGGGGAGCTGATGTACTTTCCATGTTTTTATACCTTCCCTAAAGGTGTTATTTTTGAGAGTGGTTTGGGATTTTTTTTTTTGTTTTACAAAGCCCAGGGCTTAACCAGTGGCGTAGCCAAGGGTGGGCCCAAGTGGACCCAGGCCCATCCAATTTGTGCTCAGGCCCACCCAGCAGCAGCAGCAGCACACCTATAATGTGGTTGGCAGGGATCCCCAAGCCCCACCAGCCGAAAATTCCAAACAACTGTACCTCCTGCATACCTTGTAAATAGCAGATCTTCCTCTGCAGTGAGCAGCGACTGATACATACTGCTCACACCGGCCCCATAGCCTTCCCTCTGACGTACTCCCGCCTATGCGGAAACAGGAAGTTGCATCAGAGGGAAGGCTGCGGGGCCAATCTGAGCAGTGTGTATTAGTTGCTGCTCGCTGCCGGTGAAAATCTGCTATTTAAAAGGTATGCGGGGGAGGGGGGATGTTTGAGAGACCATATGGCATGCAGGTGAGAGAGAGAGACACCAAATCACTTGTGGGACAGGGTAGAATTCTTCTGCCCACCCATCTTGGGCCCAGGCCCACCCAAAATTGGGTGTCTGGCTACGTCCCTGGGACTTACAGGCACTAACCAATGGCAAGACGGTTCAATGACATCACAGGACGCTTTGAGCTCCCTGAGATTACAACTGAATTGGCCCAATTGTTTTTCCTATAGATTATAGAGGGAGAGACCAGGAAATCTAGACTGCCCAACTTGACATTTCGTTCTTTAGATTGTAAGCTCATTTGAGCAGGGACCGTCCTTCTTTATTTTGTAAAGCGCTGCGTAACCCTAGTAGCGCTCTAGAAATGTTAAGTAGTAGTAGTAGTAGTAAACCACTTGTGGGATATTGCAGAGTTCTTCTGTCCACCCATCTTGGGCCCAGGCCCACCCAATATTGGGTGTCTGGCTACGCCCCTGGGCTTAACATTCTTGTATACTTATGATAAATACTAACAAGGTTCTGTGATATTTTTGAGAAAGCATATTTTATCATCATACTTTCTAGAGAGAGAAAAAAGCAGCAGACACCCTTCCCCGGGATGCAAAGAAAGAAGAAGATGATCTACAAGAAAGAAGAAGAATGAGTCTCCAGTGGATTCATACAGAAACCTGCTACCCGTATGCTCTTCCTTACTACTACTACTACTATTTAGCATTTCTATAGCGCTACAAGGCGTACGCAGCGCTGCACAAACATAGAAGAAAGAAAGTCCCTGCTCAAAGAGCTTACAATCTAAATAATACAGACAGACAAGACAGTTATGGGTGAGGGAAGTAATGGGTGAGAAGGAAGGAAGGGACAAGGGGAGGGCAATTGAATAGTGGACTTATTAATCATGGACTTCTTGCTAGACTTGAGACTATTGGTATTTCTGGTTACTACTACTACTACTACTATTTAGCATTTCTATAGCGCTACAAGGCGTACGCAGCACTGCACAAACATAGAAGAAAGACAGTCCCTGCTCAAAGAGCTTACAATCCAATAGACAAAAAATAAATAAAGTAAGCAAATCAAATCAATTAATGTGAACGGGAAGGAAGAGAGGAGGGTAGGTGGAGGCGAGTGGTTACGAGTCAAAAGCAATGTTAAAGAGGTGGGCTTTCAGTCTAGATTTAAAGGTGGCCAAGGATGGGGCAAGACGTAGGGGCTCAGGAAGTCTATTCCAGACGTAGGGTGCAACGAGACAGAAGGCGCGAAGTCTGGAGTTGGCAGTAGCGGAGAAGGGAACAGATAAGAAGGATTTATCCATGGAAGGGGTGTAGGGAAGGACGAGTGTGGAGAGATACTGGGGAGCAGCAGAGTGAGTACATTTATAGGTCAGTAGAAGAAGTTTGAACAGGATACGAAAACGGATATGCTCTTCCTTGTGAACTATCATGTTTGAATGCACCACAGTTTCCGCTGATTTTCTTTCTTGTTGCTGCTTTGTAAATATCTTCCCTCCAACATTTAAACACTGCAGTCAGCACCGACTTCAAATTTATACCCAGGCATTCAGCACTGGACCATAACCAGATACGGCACTGAATATCGGGGTATAAGGGCAGCTGCTGGAAGTTATCCAGATACCACCGATGTTCAATGGCATCGGTACCCAGACTACCATCTGGGAAGCAAATTAGCTGAGTATCAGTAGGCAGGAGAGACTCCTGCCTGGTTAAATCATATCGAGCACCTCAGGAGAGGATATTATTCAGCTGTACTTAATTGGGCGGTGCGGCTGAATTTTCTTTTTGACTGCTGTGGCGTTGTTTGGGCAGAGCTGGGGACGGGTGGTCCTGGGAGTTATGTAATATTCAGTACTGCTGCCCAGGCAAGTCAGGCAGTGTTTTCAGCAGTCCTAACTTTACTGAGTTAGCTCTGAGCGCACTCAAGGAGGTTTTATGTCAGGAGACAGCATGAGCCTACCTGGCCCATTCTGTTGGGGCTGAAGCAGTGGCATAGCTACGGAGGGGGCCTTAGGGGCATGGGCCCTCCCAAATTGGATTCGGGCCCCTGGACTGGCTGGCAGGAGTCCCCAACCCCCGTCAGCTGAAGCCTTGCTCCAGCGCTGTTCTCTGCATATTGCCTGCCCTGCTTCCTCTCACGTTGCATGCATGCTCAGTTTTAAGTAAGAACATAAGAGTAGCCATAGTGGGTCAGAAAATCTAGCCCAGTATCCTGTTTTCCGAACAGTGGCCAAGCGAGGTCACAAGTACCTGGCAGAAACCCAATTAGCAGCAAAATCCCGGGGCAAGCAGTGGCTTCCCCATGTCTGTCTCTATAGTAGACTACGGACTTTTCCTCCAGGAATTTGTCCAAACCTTTTTTAAACCCTGATAAGCTAACTGCTGTTACCACATCCTCCGGCAAAGAGTTCCAGAGCTTAACTACTCGTTGAGTGAAAAAATATTTCCTCCCATTTGTTTTAAAAGTATTTCCATGTAACTTTCTCAAGTGCCCCCTAGTCTTTGTACTTTTGGAACAAGTAAAAAATCAATTTACTTCTACTCATTCTACACCACTTAGGGTTTTGTAGATTTCAATCATATCTCCTCTCATCTGTTTCTTTTCCATGCTGAAGAGCCCTAATCTGTTTAGCCTTTCCTCATACAACAGGAGTTCCATTCCCTTTATCATTTTGGTCGCTCTTCTTTTCTAATTCCGCTATATCTTTTTTGAGATATGGTGATCAGAACTGAACGCAATACTCAGCATCGTAAGTACATAAGTATTGCCATACTGGGACAGACCGAAGGTCCATCAAGCCCAGCATTCTGTTTCCAACAGTGGCCAATCTAGGTCACAAGTACCTGGCAAAAACCCAAACAATAGTAACATTTCATGTAGAACCCCAAAGAGTAGCAAGATTCTAGAATTCTAAAGAATAACAAGATTCCATACAGAATTTCAAAGTGTATAGCAACATTCCATTTAGAACCCTAAAGAGTAGCAAGATTCCATTCAGAATCCCAAGTGCATAAGTATTGCCATACTGGGACAGACCGAAGGTCCCTCAAGCCCAGCATCCTGTTTCCAACAGCGGCCAATCCAGGTCACAAGTACCTGGCAGAAACCCAAAACAGTACAATACATTTTATGCTGCTTATTCTAGAAATAAGCAGTGGATTTTCCCCAAGTCCATTTTAATAATGGTCTATGGACTTTTGCTTTAGGAAGCCATCCAAACCTTTTTTAAAACCCCGCTAAGCTAACCGCTTTTACTACATTCTCTGGCAACGAATTGCAAAGTTTATTTACACACTGAATGAAGAAATATTTTCTCCGATTTCGTTTTAAATTTACTACTTTCTAGCTTCTTTGCATGCCCCTTAGTCCTAGTATTTTTGGAAAAAGTAAACAAGCATTTCACGTCTACCCGTTCAACCCGTTCTGTACATTAAAACACACAAGATGCCAGAGCAGCCAGACCTGAAGCGTTTGTGATTACAAATCACTAGAACTGGTATCCTTTCTGTGGCTGGACCTCAGGCATTGAATAAACTGCCTTTTTCTTTGAAATCTCAACAGAGTACTGCATTATTTAAGCGGATGCTGAAGTGCTATCTGCTGCACCATAATCTTTTCTGATGCCCTTGTTGCTGTATCTGTGTGGATCTGCTGTTATTGTATTTATTAGACGTTTGTACTGTTGTATTTTTTGATATTCTGTACGTTGCGTTGTTACCCACCTTGGATAAAGGCGTGATATAAATAAACAAACGTAAATATAATTGCAGGTGACCTGTATAACCTATGTGGACTGCGGCTGAATATTGCCACTCTCTGGATAATTTCACGACTCACCCTCTCTCCATCCTCTCTTTGCCCCGTTCATATATGGAAAATATCGGTCCATTCTGATGGAGTTTTGACTCAACTCTATCTATATAAAAGCCAAAAATCCAAAGACAGAAACGTTCTACATTCACAAACTGCCGTTGAATATAATATAGCTTCTTTTGAATATGGGTCTGAACCTTTCCCCAGAGGCACTACTAAAATCTGACACAGCCGGGATACCATTGCCAGCTGATACTCACTGTGTCCGGAGCGTGAAAGCGGCACTGGTGATGGAGGTTGGGAGGTTGAGACCCTTGGTGATTTCTCTCCAAATTTTCTTGTTGATCACCTCCACTAGGCCACCCTTCTCTGTCACCAGCCTGTACAGGGTGTAAAGGTCCAGTACCTGCTTGGCCATGATAGGGATGCGATTCACTGGAGTACCTGGAGCAAAAGAAGTCGGGTTGTATTCATAAGTACAATCTACAATCTCAAGGTAAAGGAATCTCTCAATGCAGAAGCTCAACTCAAGTACGTTTCTACCCAGGAGATGTGAAGTGTAGGTCCAGGTTGAACATGGAACAGCTACTGGAAAGACCCTTTAATCTCACAGCTACACTACCCTTACACCACAAACGTAGCATAGGAACAATATTAAAAGAACATCTAGGCAATGAAGTACAGTGAAAATATATTTAACAAGCAACAAAGCCCATTTCGTCAAAAATGAAACGGGCCCTAGGAAGGCTCTTATCTAAGCGATTTCTCCTCTGTCCCCTGCCCTCCCCTCCATGTCCAGGGATTCTTCCCTCCCCTCCCATCCCCTCCATGTCCCGCGATTCTGGCCTCCCCTCCATGTCCAGCGATTCTCCTCTGTCCTGCCGTCCCCTCCGTGTTTCGCAATTCTGGCCTCCCCTCCATGTCCAGCGATTCTCCTCTGCCCTGCCCTCGGTGTCTTGCGATTCTCCCCTCGCCTCCCATCCCCACAATGTCCAGCGATTCTCCTCTGCCCTCCCATCCGTGCCCCGCAATTCTCTCCTCTCCTCCCATCCCATCTGTGTCCAGCAATTCCCCTCTGCCCTGCCCTGCCATCCCATCCCATCCAATCCATGCCCTCCGATTCTCCCCTCCCCTCAATGACCAGTGACTCTGTCCTTCCTGCCGCCCTGCCTTTAAGCCGTTCATCTTACCTGAGGTCGCAGCAGCGGCAGGCTGGGCTCGCGTCACCTCCAGCCTTTCCTTGCCTTCCCTCTCAGTGTCCCGCCCTCCTCTGATGTCATGTCGTCTTTACGCGAGGGCGGGACACTGAGAGGGAAGGGAACCCTGGAAGCGAGCTGACATCAGCATGCTGTTACGAACCCAGCCAGCCAGCCATCCAGGGAAGCAGAGTTACAAATTATTATATAGATTCTGTGCTACGACAGTACAAACAAAACTAAAAGTATTATGCTGCTCTTATACTTTTTAAATTTTAATACCTTTTAAACTAATTCTAAAAACTCTGAAGTACAATGACAAACATAATGAACACGATAGTCAAACAGCAGCAGACAGAACATGTGACCTTTAAAGCTAGTGATTAATCTGACTGAACATCTGTGTCATTAATTTTAGATTCCTTTAGCCAGGGCCGCCGAGGGGGGGTGCAGAAGGGGCAAAATTCCCTAGGGCCCGGCCTCCAAAGGGGGCCCACCCGGGGAATTATCATAGTAGTAGTAGTAGTTAACTCTGTTTTGCAGGTCACAGGTCCTTCTTTCGGCCACGTCTCGTCTCCTGTGTGAAGTACTTCCTGTTTCCGCAAACACAGCAGGAAGAAGGACCTTGCAGCAGAGAAGAGTTAACGCGGTCCTGGCACAGGAGCAGGAGACAAGTATTAAGCAAGTCAGCAGGCCCACGTGGGGGTGGGGGGACATGCACACATGGGGGCACACAGGGCCACTGAGCCGGGCCCGGGGTAGGGGCGCTGCCGCCAGAACGGGGGCAGGGCTGCCACCCCGCTCCAGATCGCCACAACTGCAATGCAAATACCGTGCCTGGCGGGGATCCTGAGGGAATTCCACCCCCTCCCACGCCGGCCCTGGGGGCGCAGCTCGGCTTTATCTCTCATTGACCCTGGCTGTAGTATCCAAAAATGTGCACAGATTAATGACTTTATAAAGTTGTTTAAATACTCCTTAACATGGTGCCAGGATAGAAGGTACATAAACGCATAGACCTGGATGACACTCCGTGATAAACAGCTGGTGGATTCCTGCGGGGGCACTGGAGCAGCCCTATATAAACTGTCATTAATGGGGAGTGAGGGTTTACCCAGATGTGTAGGAGCACAGCAATGTGAGGAGGAAGAGGATTACATGGTACCCCTTCCACGGTGGGAAGGAAATCTGGCGGGGAAGTGCCTCTACCCACTGACGCTAGCATGCTTGCCCGTCGCATTCTCTGTCAGTCGCTCGCCTCATGTTGTGCTTCTAAACTGAGATCAATTCCAATCTGTACAGTTCATTGACAAGTCAGGTCAGCTGCTAATACAAAGGCTAATTATGATATTCAGTCCAACTTCACCTGGCTCTTCTCTCACCATCTCCGCTACAGAAAGTTAAGTGGGGCTTGCGTTTCCACTCCAGCAGCTGTCCCTGATTAGACAGAGGCTGGCTGAGATTGATTGATAGCACAAAGCAGTAGGGGGGTGGGGTGGGGGGAGAGAGAGAGGGAATGGGAGCTTCCGTGTGGCTGGGGGTGAAACACTTTCTCTAGCTGAAATCCGAGGTTTGGAAAATCTCACATTCTTTCTTTGGAAAAAAGGCAGGTAGAGCTATCTCCAAATACAAATCACACTTTTTTTTTGTTACATTTGTACCCCGTGCTTTCCCACTCATGGCAGGCTCAATGCAGCTTACTTGGGGCAATGGAGGGTTAAGTGACTTGCCCAGAGTCACAAGGAGCTGCCTGTACCGGGAATCAAACTCAGTTCCTCAGGACCAAAGTCCACCACCCTTAGGCCACTCCTCCACTGTTGCTACTATTTGAGATTCTACATGGAATGTTGCTAGTGGAATAGCAACATTCCATGTAGAAGTCGGCCCTTGCAGATCACCAATGTGGCCGCGCAGGCTTCTGCTTCTGTGAGTCTGACGTCCTGCACGTACGTGCAGGACGTCAGACTCACAGAAACAGAAGCCTGCGCAGCCTTCTACATGGAATGTTGCTAGTGGAATAGCAACATTCCATGTAGAATCTCCAATAGTAGCAACATTCCATGTAGAATCTCCAATAGTATCTATTTTATTTTTGTTACATTTGTACCCTGCGCTTTCCCACTCATGGCAGGCTCAATGCGGCTTACATGGGGCAATGGAGGGTTAAGTGACTTGCCCAGAGTCACAAGGAGCTGCCTATGCCTGAAGTGGGAATTGAACTCAGTTCCTCAGGACCAAAGTCCACCACCCTAACCACTAGGCCACTCCTCCACTCCTGCACTGGGACTTAAACTATAACTATTCTTCAATATACTAACTCTTACAAACCAAAAAAAGAATAGATTTTTACAATCTGATTATAAATTTGTGCAATCACAATCTCTAAAAACTTTCCATATTCAGTACACATGACTACAAATATTCTCACAATTATCAAAATCTCTGGAACGGTTAACTGTCCGTTTAACCTGTACTGACTCTATAGAATATGAAGTCTCTACTTTATAAAAGCAGTAACATACATTTTTAACATCTCTGTCAATGGAGACCTTAACACTGGGACAATTTTCTCCACCACCAACCTATCCAGAGAATTGTGCAAATATTCCTGTATCGATGTGTCCACCGATCATCTTCACGGTCAAAGCCGTATTACTTCAAGGATCCTATTTATAAACAGTTGCAGCCCAATATCCAATCTGAGGCTACCGATGAAAAACGTCTTTATTTATTTGTTACATTTGTATCCAAAACCATTTGCTTATTTCCGATCTGACGAAGAAGGGCAACCTTCGAAAGCTAATCAAGAAATGTATTAAGTTATGTCCAATAAAAAAGGTATCATCTTATTTTCTTTTCCATGTTTTATTTTGTTTGATTTCTATTGATAACCTTAAGAGTGGACTAACACGGCTACCACACTCCTCTATCCAAAACCAAAAAGGGGGATCATACCACTGGACTATAACAAATAGCAACCAAAAAAACAGCGGGTATTACAAATCGATTGTGAATGGATAACAGAGAGGGAGAGGACCTCAGACCAGTGACACTTTATTTTTAATCAATTAAGATTATAATCGTGTGGTCACAGATATGTAATCACTGGTCCTCTGCCAACCTCCTCCCTCAATGTTCGTTTGTGCGTTTCTTATATTTATTAGTGCTGAACCTTCTCCAACATATTCAAAAAAAACACCACAGCTACTTAGCTCATGACTGCTCCAACCAGGGGCTCCCCAACCGTCCCGTTTCGCCACATGGGGCTTCATCAGGGGAAGAGCACCCCACAAAGCTGTGTTTTTTTGAATATGTAACGGAATTCAAACATGCGTGGGATAAGCATAAAGGAATCCTGTGCCGAAGGAATGGATCCTCAGGAGCTTAGTCAAGATCTGGAGGCGGGGCTGATGGTTGGGAGGCAGGGATAGTGCTGGAAAGACTTATACGGTCTGTGCCAGAGCCGGTGGTTGGGAGGAGGGGCTGGTGGTTGGGAGGCGGGGATAGTGCTGGGCAGACTTATACGGCCTGTGCCAGAGCCGGTGGTGGGAAGCGGGACTGGTGGTTGGGAGGCGGGGATAGTGCTGGACAGACTTGTACGGTCTGTGCCAGAGCCGGTGGTTGGGAGGCGAGGCTGGTGGTTGGGAGGCGAGGATAGAGCTGGGCAGACTTATACGGTCTGTGCCAGAGCCGGTGGTTGGGAGGAGGGGCTGGTGGTTGGGAGGCGGGGATAGTGCGGGGCAGACTTATACGGTCTGTGCCAGAGCCGGTGGTTGGGAGGCGAGGCTGGTGGTTGGGAGGCGAGGATAGAGCTGGGCAGACTTATACGGTCTGTGCCAGAGCCGGTGGTGGGAGGCAGGGCTGGTGGTGGGGAGGTGAGGATAGTGCTGGGCAGACTTATACGGTCTGTGCCTGTGCCGGAGCCGGTGGTTGGGAGGTGGGGCTGGTGGTTGGGAGGCGGGGATAGTGCGGGGCAGACTTATACGGTCTGTGCCCTGAAGAGCACAGGTACAAATCAAAGTAGGGTATACACAAAAAGCAGCAAATATGAGTTATCTTGTTGGGCAGACTGGATGGACCGTGCAGGTCTTTTTCTGCCATCATCTACTATGTTATGTTGGAGAAGTTCAGCACTAATAAATATAAGAAACGCACAAACAAACATTGAGGGAGGAGGTTGGCAGAGGACCAGTGATTACATATCTGTGACCACACGATTATAATCTTAATTGATTAAAAAAAGTGTCACTGGTCTGAGGTCCTCTCCCCCTCTGTTATCCATTCACAATCAATTTGTAATACCCACTGTTTTTTGGTTGCTATTTGTTACATTTGTATCCCACATTTTCCCACCTTTTTGCAGGCTCAATGTGGCTTACATAATACCATTAAGCGATCGCCAGTTCTGGCATGAACAAAATACAGGGTGAAGTTCATGTGTGACAAAAAACATTTGGGGATCGTAAAGAGGAGGACGGGTTTAGTTATTTCCAGTACGGTTTTGGTTTCGTTGTGTTGCAGGGTTCAGGCGTTTAGGTTAGATCGTCAGGGTATGCCTTTACGAACAGGTTAGTTTTTAGTGCTTTCCGGAAGTTTACGTGGCCATAAGTTGTTTTCATGGCGCTTGGCAATGCGTTCCATAGTTACGTGCTTATATAGGAGAAGCTGGATGCATACGTTGTTTTATATGTTAGATCTTTGCAACTTGGGTAGTGGAGATTTAGGTAAGTTTCTCAGTACCCTTCTCCACCACCACCAACTCCGGGCTCCGCCCATTCTGCCTCGCCTCACCCTATGCTTGGAATAAACTTCCTGAGCCCTTACGCCAAGCCCCCTCCCTACCCATCTTCAAATCTTTGCTCAAAGCCCACCTCTTCAATGTTGCTTTCGGCACCTAACCTTTATACCTTTCAGGAAATCTAGACTGCCCCTATTTGACTGACTGTACATTTGTCCTTTAGATTGTAAGCTGTGTAACCCTAGTAGCGCTTTAGAAATGTCAAGTAGTAGCAGTAGTAGTATATACACTGTTCCCTCTAAGCTGAGTGGAAATCATCCAACCGCGTTACTGCCAGTGGCAGTGACGATCCTAGGTTGGCTTCCACCCGGAGTGGATCGCCGCTGTGCACCCCCCCCTCGGGTGCAGCAGCGTCCATCCCCCCAGGCTGCAGCATGACACCCCCCCCCCCAGGTGCAATGATACCCCCCTCCCCGACGCATCAAGCCCCCCCCCCCCCCCCCCGGTGCATTCTTGGCTGCTGGAGGGTGCAGAGAGCAGCCGCGCGCCCGCCGGCCCCCCGCTCCCCCGGAACAGGAAGTAACCTGTTCCGGGGCAGAGGGAGCAGGGAACCAGCGGAGCCGCTCTCCACACCCTCCAGCAGCGTGCACCCGGGGCAGACCGCCCCCACCGCTCCGCCCTTGCTACAGCAGTGGCCATGTTTCCAATCACTAGGGACAGGCAGGTTCTCTGGAGTCCTGCAGAACCTGTCGGTCCCTCACTATTGAAAATGTGATAGTGAATTAGCACCCCCCACTGGCAGGACTCCTGCTCAACTTAGAGGGAAGAGTGGTTATAGAGCAGGATCGTCTTCTCTTAACAATAGAAATACAACCACATTTGGAAATTCTTCTTCAAAACAGCTCATATTCTACAGAGTCAATACAGGTTTGTTACATTTGTACCCCATGCTTTCCCACTCATGGCAGGCAATGGAGAGTTAAGTGACTTGCCCAGAGTCACAAGGAGCTGCCTGTGCCAGGAATCGAACTCAGTTCCTCAGGACCAAAGTCCACCACCCTAACCACTAGGCCACTCCTCCACTGTTGCTACTATTTGAGATTCTACATGGAATGTTGCTATTCCACTAGCAACATTCCATGTAGAAGTCGGCCCTTGCAGATCACCAATGTGGCCGCACAGGCTTCTGCTTCTGTGAGTCTGACGTCCTGCACATCAGACTCACAGAAACAGAAGCCTGCGCAGCCTTCTACATGGAATGTTGCTAGTGGAATAGCTAATAACCACAAACCAGGACTCAAAAGCCACCTACTGCGAGTAAGTGTAGTAATAAACAGTTATTTCACCCGTATGTGATCAATAATTTTTATGTGTAGAGTACCCTCAGATATAAACCACCGTAACTGCAGTCAATAATGCTGCTACAGCGTGGCATAGCACTTCTTTCATTGGGTAACTCCTACTATATTTTTTTGGGTAAAGAGCAACCTCTGCTCATATTTTTTTGCATCCCAATCACCACAGTGCTATAAAATCACTTATTCATTTGTTTAAAAGATTACATATACTAGGTGAAAAAAACTGTACACTTATCTCGTGAGTTCTTGCCTCTCTGGCAGAACTGTGTTGCCTTGCTGAAACAATTAGCAATTGCCTTCCCCTGGATCCGCCCAATGAAAGAAGTGCTATGCCACGCTGTAGCAGCATTATTGACTGCAGTTACGGTGGTTTATATCTGAGGGTACTCTACACATAAAAATTATTGATCACATACGGGTGAAATAACTGTTTATTACTACACTTACTCGCAGTAGGTGGCTTTTGAGTCCTGGTTTGTGGTTATTAGCAGTTGAATGTTACCAGAGACATTGATATTGTGAACTCGTTTTCTGCTAGTGGAATAGCAACATTCCATGTAGAATCTCCAATAGTAGCAACATTCAATGTAGAATCTCCAATAGTATCTATTTTATTTTTGTTACATTTGTACCCCACGCTTTCCCACTCATGGCAGGCTCAATGCGGCTTACATGTGGCAATGGAGGGTTAAGTGACTTGCCCAGAGTCACAAGGAGCTGCCTGTGCCTGAAGTGGGAATCAAAATCAGTTCCTCAGTTCCCCAGGACCAAAGTCCACCACCCTAACCACTAGGCCACTCCTCCACTATAATCAAATTGTAAAAATCTATTCTTTTTTTTGGTTTGTATGAGTCAGTATAGATATCTAACAGATCTTTCTTGAGATTCATGGGCTGGCCAAGGGCAGAACCAGGGAGAATGCCAGGGGCCTAAGGTGGTACCCCTTTGAAGAATGGTCAGCACACTGTCGTAAAACACATAGAATCAGGTTCTCTTTGTCTTGCATGTTTGGCATTTTCAAAATTTGCCACCCTAGGTGTTCTCTTCTTTGGCATAAGTACATAAGTAATGCCATACTGGGAAAAGACCAAAGATCCATCGAGCCCAGCATCCTGTCCCCGACAGCGGCCAATCCAGGTCAAGGGCACCTGGCAAGCTACCCAAACGTACAAACATTTTATACAAGTTATTCCCGAAATTGTGGATTTTTTCCCAAGTCCATTTAGTAGCGGTCTATGGACTTGTCCTTTAGGAAACCGTCCAACCCCTTTTTAAACTCTGCGAAGCTAACCGCCTTCACCACGTTCTCCGGCAATGAATTCCAGAGTTTAATTACGCGTTGGGTGAAGAAACGTTTTCTCCGGTTTGTTTTAAATTTACTACACTGTAGTTTCATCGCATGCCCCCTAGTCCTAGTATTTTTGGAAAGCGTGAACAGACACTTCACATCCGACCGTTCCACTCCACTCATTATTTTATATACCTCTATCATGTGTCCCCTCAGCCGTCTCTTCTCCAAGCTGAAAAGCACTAGCCTTTTTGAGATAGTACAGCAAGACTACTTCTAGGGGCCAACAGATGCCATTTGCAGAGCTGCCAAGGGGGACAGCCTCCCAAGCGGTTGATTTAGGGCCCGCCCATAGCTCCACCCAGAACCAACTACTACTACTACTTATCATTTCTATAGCGCTACTAGACGTATGCAGTGCTGTACACTTGAACATGAAGCGACAGTCCCTGCTCGACAGAGCTTACAATCTAATTAGGACAGACAAACAGGACAAACAAGAGATAAGGGAATATTAAAGTGAGGATGATAAAATAAGGGTTCTGAACAAGTGAATAAGGGTTAGGAGTTAAAAGCAGCATAAAAAATGTGGGCTTTTAGCTTAGATTTGAAGACGGCCAGAGATGGAGCTTGACGTACCGGCTCAGGAAGTCTATTCCAGGCATATGGTGCAGCAAGATAAAAGGAACGGAGTCTGGAGTTAGCTGTGGAGGAGAAGGGTGCAGATAAGATAGATTTACCCAGTGAACGGAGTTCCCGGGGAGGAATGTAGGGAGAGATGAGAGTGGAGAGGTACTGAGGAGCTGCAGAGTGAATGCACTTGTAAGTCAATAAGAGGAGTTTGAACTGTATGCGGAAACGGATAGGGAGCCAGTGAAGTGACTTGAGGAGAGGGCTAATACGAGCATAACGACACTGGCGAAATATTAGTTGTGCAGCAGAATTTTAAACAGATTGAAGAGGAGAGAGATGGCTAAGTGGGAGACCTGTGAGAAGCAAGTTGCAATAGTCTAAGCGAGAGGTGATAAGAGCGTGGATGAGGGTTCTGGTAGTGTGCTCAGAAAGGAAAGGGCGAATTTTGGTGATATAGAGAAAGAAACGACAGGTTTTAGCAGTCTGTTGAATATGTGCAGAGAAGGAGAGGGAGGAGTCGAAGATGACCCCAAGGTTACGAGCTGATGAGACAGGAAGGATGAGAGTGTTATCCACAGAAATAGAGAATGGGGGAGGAGAAGAGGTTGGTTTAGGGGGAAAGATGAGAAGCTCAGCCTTGGTCATGTTTAGCTTCAGATGGCACTGAGACATCCAGGGTAGTTACTGGTTCTTGCTGGTACTGCTGTTGAATGAAATTGTTAGCATAAAAATCTATGCTTTCTTAAAATTTCAAATAGAATGCAATAAAAGGGTTTAATTTTCTCATTCTGCCAGAAGGTGTCAGTATCGCATTACAAATCAACATAAGGCTTGCATTGAAGAGTGAAATGATTCAATCCATCTACCCGGAGGACAGTAACCTTGTTAAACGAGACTGATTAAGTTCAAATTGTGTGCCAATGCCAACCTACAGCCTTGGAGTTTACTGTATCGAAATTCAGTACAACCTGATCAAAGCTTGAGCACAAAAGCAGGTTACTGATGCCTGTCCTTCCCTATAATACATGTTCTGTTAAAGACTGAACTGAAAACTTGAAAAAAGTGTTGCAGAGTTTCAGGTACCTACAGGCACGATTTTGTAGCACAGTAACAACATTATCCTGGCCAGAAGCAGAGCCCACACTCACTGACTGCCAGAGAGCGGCTGTGTTGACCACTGCTGGGAATGAAGTCAATGGCATGAAAAAAAAAAAAAGGGAGGGTCCAAGAAAACACAAGGGCAAACGGTCTGCAAGCTCCAAGATGGAAAACAAACGAAGCAGATCGCAAAAATAAAACAGTAATTTATTATTAAAACCTGAAGTTATATATACATAAATTGCCCGACACAGGCCGTGTTTCGCCCGACAGGGCTGCAGGGGCTATACAACAATTTCAGAGATAAGAGACTGATCGTTTGACGTTGTGTCAATACTCTTTTGGCATCTCTGATAGAGCTGTTTTTCTAAAGTGATCTCCTATGTATGAAATTTCAGTTCATCTCAGCACATATCCAATATTATCAATTAAACTTGTGAGTAAAGGATTGTTGTATAGCCCCTGAAGCAGCCCTGTCAGGCGAAACACGGCCTGTGTCGGGCTATTTATGTATATATAACTTCAGGTTTTAATAATAAATTACTGTTTTATTTTTGAGATCTGCTTCATTTGTTTTCCACCAAGAAAAAAAAAAAGCCATTGGAGCAACGCTGATATTAAAGCCCTTGATTTGTTTCACCTGAGATTGGGATAACGTTTGTCTCCCTTGACCAAGACACAAAGCCCAGTATGATAAAGACCTGAATTGTGAACAGATTGAGAACATATTTATATCCCAAATATGGAGGAGTGATACTGCTTTGCGGCGACAAAGCCTTGATTTTTGGTTGTCTTGGGTACACGTGCTATAATCAGGTGCTGAGAGAGGAAAAGCGCACCGCTATAAAGGACTGAACGGACAAAACGATCTAGACATGTGTTTACCCAATGACATTTTGTATAGGGAGTTAGAAATGTTTATATTATTATTGACGAATGAATGCTGGTGTATGTATGTGCAGGGAAAGGTGAAGGCACTTCAGTGTTTGTTATGTTTCTATGTTACGTTTTGTATTAAATCAACAATATATTTTTTTTTGTTACATTTGTACCCCGTGCTTTCCCACTCATGGCAGGCTCAATGCAGCTTACATGGGGCAAAGGAGGGTTAAGTGACTTGCCCAGAGTCACAAGGAGCTGCCTGTGCCTGAAGTGGGAATTGAATTCAGTTCCTCAGAACCAAGGTCCACCACCCTAACCACTAGGCCACTCCTCCACTGTTGCTACTATTTGAGATTCTACATGGAATGTTGATTCCACTAGCAACATTCCATGTAGAAGTTAGCCCTTGCAGATCACCAATGTGGCCGCGCAGGCTTCTGCTTCTGTGAGTCTGACGTCCTGCAGGACGTCAGACTCACAGAAACAGAAGCCTGCGCAGCCTTCTACATGGAATGTTGCTAGTGGAATAGCAACATTCCATGTAGAATCTCCAATAGTAGCAACGTTCCATGTAGAATCTCCAATAGTATCTATTTTATCTTTGTTACATTTGTACCCTGCGCTTTCCCACTCATGGCAGGCTCAATGCAGCTTACATGGGGCAATGGAGGGTTAAGTGACTTGCCCAGAGTCACAAGGAGCTGCCTGTGCCTGAAGTGGGACCTGAACTCAGTTCCCCAGGACCAAAGTCCACCACCCTAACCACTAGGCCACTGAGAATGAGCACTATAAACTACAGGAAGATGAGGAGTGCCAGGCCCATCTCCTGTGCCCGTTCTCCCTACTCTTAATACCTCAGAGCCCACTCCAACGCAAATCTCTGAAGACATACCTCTTCAACAAAGCCTACAATGAGAACCGATAACCTACTACTACTTACTACTTAACATTTCTAAAGCGCTACTAGGGTTACGCAGCGCTGTACAATTTAACATAGAGGGACGGTCCCTGCTCAAGGAGCTTACAATCTAAGAGACAAGTGAACGGACAGTCCGATAGGGGCCGGTGGTTGGGAGGCAGGGCTGGTGGTTGGGAGGCGGGGATAGTGCTGGGCAGACTTATACGGCATGTGCCAGAGCCAGTGGTGGGAAGCGGAACTGGTGGTTGGGAGGCAGGGATAGTGCTGGGCAGTCTGGATTCACTGCCGAATGCAGCATTGAAGAGGTGGGTTTTAAGCAAAGACTTGAAGATGGGCAGGGAGGGGGCTTGGCGTAAGGGCTCAGGAAGGTTGTTCCAAGCATAGGGTGAGGTGAGGCAGAATGAGCAGAGCCTGGAGTTGGCGGTGTTGGAGAAGGGTACAGAGAGGAGGGATTTGTCCTGTGAACGGAGGTTACGGGCAGGAACATAAGGGGAGATGAGGGTAGAGAGGTAGTGAGGGGCAGCAGACTGAGTGCATTTGTAGGTAAGAAGGAGAAGCTTGAACTGAATGCGGTATCTGATTGGAAGCCAGTGAAGTGACCTGAGGAGAGGGGTGATATGAGTATATCGGTTCTGGCGGAATATGAGACGTGCAGCAGAGTTCTGAACAGATCCACCTCACCAACCTACTCAGTTATGAAAGCCCACCTTCTATAACTACCCTAATCACTCCCTTCCTTCTTCTCTCTTCCCTTACTTAATCTCTGCACAATACTAACTGTATCTGATATCCTGGAACGACAATGTTAATAAAACTATGTAAGCCACATTGAGCCTGCAAATAGGTGGGAAAATGTGGGATACAAATGCAATAAATAATAACTCCAGCTTTACTCTCACATCCATATTACGACAGAGGGTCTGTGCTTATCCCAAGCCTTCTAAAATTCTGATGCTGTTTTTGTCTCTCCCCCACTAGCCACCTCTTTGGAACGGAGGAGTAGCCTAGTGGTTAGTGCAGTGGACTTTGATCCTGGGATACTGGGCTTGATTCCCACTGCCAGCTCCTTGTGATCCTGGGCAAGTCACTTAACCCCTCCATTGCCCCTGGTACAAAATGAGTACCTGAATATGAGATTCTATATGGAATGTTGATACTATTGGTGATTCTAGATGGAATGCTGCTACTATTGAGATTCTGTTGCTACTGTTTGAGATTCTACATGGAATGTTGCTACTATTTGAGATTCTATATGGAATGTTGCTATTATTTCAGGTTCTTTTGAGATTCTACATGGAATGTTGATACTCTTTGAGATTCTACATGGAATGTTGCTAGTGGAGGAGTAGCCTAGTGGTTAGTGCAGTGGACTTTGATCCTGGGGAACTGAGTTCAATTCCCACTGCAGCTCCTTGTGACTCTGGGCAAGTCACTTAACTCTCCATTGCCCCAGGCACAAATAAGTACCTGTATATACTATTTAAACTGCTTTGAATGTAGTTAGGGAAAAAAAAAACCAACAACACAGAAAGGTGGTATATCTTCCTATTCCACACCCCCCCCCCCCCCTTTCTGGGAATCTGCCAATTGGTGCTGCTATCACAAGAAGCTCCAAGATATGTATTTAGTTTACAATTTAACATTGGTAACTAGGGCAAGCTGCATTCAAGTTATTGTTGCCCTGTCCCCTGAAGGCTTACGGACAATCTAAATTTTTACTTGAGTGATTTGCCCCAAATCCCAAGGAGCGGGACAGTAGGATTGTGTAAAATAACAACTGACTTATAAAGTAGGGTACAGAGTTCTATGCTTTTTTTAAAATTATTTTTAAGTATAACATCCATCCAAATTCATTATTTTTGTTACATTTGTACCCTGCACTTTCCCACTCATGGCAGGCTCAATGCAGTGGGCAATGGAGGGTTAAGTGACTTGCCCAGAGTCACAAGGAGCTGCCTGTGCTGGGAATTGAACTCAATTCCTCAGGACCAAAGTCCACCACCCTAACTATTAGGCTGCTACTCCTCCACTGTTGCTACTATTTGAGATTCTATTCCACTAGCAACATTCCATGTAGAAGCCTGCCCTTGCAGATCACCAATGTGGCCGTGCAGGCTTCTGCTTCTGTGAGTCTGACGTCCTGCACGTACGTGCAGGACGTCAGACTCACAGAAACAGAAGCCTGCGCAGCAGCATTGCTGACCTGCAAGGGCAGGCTTCTACATGGAATGTTGCTAGTGGAATAGCAACATTAACATTCCATGTAGAATCTCAATAGTAGCAACAGAATCTCAACATTCCATCTAGAATCTCCAATAGTAGCAACATTCCATGTAGAATCTGAAATAGGGAAAGGGAAATGGGACTTGTTATACCGCCTTTCTGAGGTTTTTGCAACTACATTCAAAGCGGTTTATATATATTCAGGTACTTATTTTGTACCAGAGGCAATGGAGGGTTAAGTGACTTGCCCACAGTCACAAGGAGCTGCAGTGGGAATCGAACCCAGTTCCCCAGGATCAAAGTCCGCTGCGCTAACCACTAGGCTACTCCAGATGTCTAATAACTTTGTTATTAGACATCTGGAAATGGCCAGTTTAGGCTGTATAATAGTTATGAATTAGTAAAACGTTATTCCACCAAAAATGTATGTGAAGTTGTGAAGTATTCTTCCAGTTGGATAGAATATACTTGAGAGTTATTGCTATCCACGTGTCAAAATATTTAGAATCATACCCATCCAGAGAGTGATCCAATGTACTATGCTTTATTCTGTTTTCACAGAAAACATTTATGCTCCAGTGATGTTAGAATACATATGCTATTTGTATTTAATACATCTTTTCTTTATCCTCACTACCACACAACACTCTTCTCAGCACATCTTCTTCTGAAAGACAACCGACTCCCATCTTGATAAATATGCCTGCATTGGTCCTAACCACCTCTGAGCCAGGCAGAGCCCCCTATTCATTCATTTAGTGGCTAATTTTATAACTGTTTCTGTAGGTAAAGCATTTGCCCCCAGATTTCTGTATAGCGCACCTAGAGATCCGCACCGAAATCCAAGCGGATTCTATAACAACGCGCATAACTTAGTTTAACAATTTTTTATTGATGACAAGTCCAACAATAGGAGTATGCCAGTGGTGCCCAAACTGTGTACCACAGCGAATTCTCAAGGGTGCCATGGCACATCGTTCCCTACTTTCCCCTCCCGCAGGTCCAGCACCTGCTGCTTCTTCCCCTGCTGCAGTGCTTCGCAGCTTACATTTTCGGGCCATCCGCGATTCACACAGGCATCCGGCCCTCACAACAGGAAGTTGCATCACAGAGGGCTGGACACAGCAGACTGGGAAGGTCCTGGAGTGCTTATGTGAATTGCAGACGGCCCGGAAATGTAAGCTGCAAAGCACTGGGGCAACGGTGAGGGAAGGAGAAGGAAGCAGCAGCAATCCTGCACCTGCCAGAAGGCACGTAGCGCAAGCAATGCTGGATTTAAGGAAGGCAGAGGTGTTCTGGTGTGAGAGGAAGGGGCTGCAGGAGGCAGAGATGTGCTGGTGTGAGAGGAGGGGGCTGCAGGGAGGCAGAGGTGTGCTGGTGTGAGAGGAAGGGGCTGCAGGAGGCAGAGGTGTGCTGGTGTGAGAGGAGGGGGGCTGCAGGGAGGCAGAGGTGTGCTGGTGTGAGAGGAGGGGGCTGCAGGGAGGCAGTGGTGTGCTGGTGTGAGAGGAGGGGGCTGCAGGAGGCAGAGGTGTGCTGGTGTGAGAGGAAGGGGCTGCAGGAGGCAGAGGTGTGCTGGTGTGAGAGGAGGGGGCTGCAGGGAGGCAGAGGTGTGCTGGTGTGAGAGAAAGGGGCTGCAGGGAGGCAGAGGTGTGCTGGTGTGAGAGGAGGGGGCTGCAGGGAGGCAGAGGTGTGCTGGTGTGAGAGGAAGGGGCTGCAGGGAGGCAGAGGTGTGCTGGTGTGAGAGGAAGGAGCTGCAGGGAGGCAGAGGTGTGCTGGTGTGAGAGGAGGGGGCTGCAGGGAGGCAGAGGCGTGCTGGTGTGAGAGGAGGGGGCTGCAGGGAGGCAGAGGTGTGCTGGTGTGAGAGAAAGGGGCTGCAGGGAGGCAGAGGTGTGCTGGTGTGAGAGGAGGGGGCTGCAGGGAGGCAGAGGTGTGCTGGTGTGAGAGGAGGGGGCTGCAGGGAGGCAGAGGTGTGCTGGTGTGAGAGGAAGGGGCTGCAGGAGGCAGAGGTGTGCTGGTGTGAGAGGAGGGGGCTGCAGGGAGGCAGAGGTGTGCTGGTGTGAGAGGAGGGGGCTGCAGGGAGGCAGAGGCGTGCTGGTGTGAGAGGAGGGGGCTGCAGGGAGGCAGAGGCGTGCTGGTGTGAGAGGAGGGGGCTGCAGGGAGGCAGAGGTGTGCTGGTGTGAGAGAAAGGGGCTGCAGGAAGGCAGAGGTGTGCTGGTGTGAGAGGAAGGAGCTGCAGGGAGGCAGAGGTGTGCTTGTGTGAGAGGAGGGGGCTGCAGGGAGGCAGAGGTGTGCTGGTGTGAGAGAAAGGGGCTGCAGGAGGCAGAGGTGTGCTGGTGTGAGAGGAGGGGGCTGCAGGGAGGCAGAGGTGTGCTGGTGTGAGGGGAGGGGCTGCAGGGAGGCAGAGCTGTGCTGGTGTGAGAGAAAGGGGCTGCAGGGAGGCAGAGGTGTGCTGGTGTGAGAGGAGGGGGCTGCAGGGAGGCAGAGGTGTGCTGGTGTGAGAGGAAGGGGCTGCAGGAGGCAGAGGTGTGCTGGTGTGAGAGGAGGGGGCTGCAGGGAGGCAGAGGTGTGCTGGTGTGAGAGGAGGGGGCTGCAGGGAGGCAGAGCTGTGCTGGTGTGAGAGAAAGGGGCTGCAGGGAGGCAGAGGTGTGCTGGTGTGAGAGGAGGGGGCTGCAGGGAGGCAGAGGTGTGCTGGTGTGAGAGGAAGGGGCTGCAGGAGGCAGAGGTGTGCTGGTGTGAGAGGAGGGGGCTGCAGGGAGGCAGAGGTGTGCTGGTGTGAGAGAAAGGGGCTGCAGGGAGGCAGAGGTGTGCTGGTGTGAGAGGAAGGAGCTGCAGGGAGGCAGAGGTGTGCTGGTGTGAGAGGAGGGGGCTGCAGGGAGGCAGAGGTGTGCTGGTGTGAGAGGAGGGGGCTGCAGGGAGGCAGAGGTGTGCTGGTGTGAGAGAAAGGGGCTGCAGGGAGGCAGAGGTGTGCTGGTGTGAGAGGAAGGAGCTGCAGGGAGGCAGAGGTGTGCTTGTGTGAGAGGAGGGGCTTCACAACTTAATCAGCGTTGATAACAGCACTTAACAAGCAATAATGAGCACTCATTGACAATAATTAGAATTTATGCACACAACTAACTAAGCGTATTCTGTAACGCATGCATACAAAAAGGGGCGCGGTTATGAGCAAAGAAATGGGTGTTTCGTGGGCGTTCCAAAATTTACACGCGTAGTTATAGAATATGGCCCTCTGCGCCTAAATCTATGCGTCGGGATTCACGTCATGTTTTCGTTGGTATCAAAGGATGGGTGTAGATTTAGGCGCTGCGATTGCCACCTAAATCTAGGCGCAGCTTTTAGAATACTCAGGCAGAAATGTTTTCTACTCGGATTTTTTTAGGCGCCATATATAGAATTCTCCCCCCCCCCTGACGCACACAAACAGGTGTTTGTAAAAGTCTGCTGCTGCTTTCTGAGGTGCAACTGTATAAAGGTACTTTATATACCTAAGTTCCCTTTAGAAATAACTTATGTGAATATTGGCTGCATAGGGCATTGCTCGCTTATAAAAACAACTTTCCAATTTACATGCTTTCTTCAGCTTTTCTAATAATGTATTCAAGGCAGTAGTGTAGCTAGGACTGAATGGACCCTGGGTGAAAAATTAAGATAGTTTATTAGATTTCAACAAAATCACAGCGGTGTACCTGGAATGAATTTGTAAACCGCTTAGGTCTAGGCAGTATATAAATATATACATTAAGAACATAAGAGTAGCCATGTTGGGTCAGACCAATGGTCCATCTAGCCCAGTATCCTGTTTTCCAAACAGTGGCCAAGCCCAGGTCGCAATATCTGGCAGAAACCCAAATCGTGACAACATTCCATACTACAAATCTGCAGACTGTGGACTTTTCCTCCAGGAATTTGTCCAAACCTTTTTTTTAAACCCAGATACGCTAACCGCTGTTACCACATCCTCTGGCAAAGAGTTCCAGAGCTTAACTGGTGCTGGCGCACAGAAAACTTGCCATTCATTTTCACAAAAGTTTTTTTTCCCTCCGAGGATGGCGACTTACCTTGCTTTCATCTTCCTCCTTTCTGTTCTTGGAGTCGGTGGATCGCAGGAGGTGAATGTTGGATTATTTGTAGTAAATAATTAGCAGATTTTAGTACACACAGCTTCAGCTTTAGAAATGTTAATTTCTTTCTTCATCTCTCTCTCATTCACCCCTGAATAATTCACTGCTGAGTCACTTTAAAGTTGAAGTAACAAAACATCTGTTTACTCACAGTTTGTAGTTAGATTATAATCAGACAGGCTTATATATACATATTACTATACATTTGTATTATCAGCTCCTTCCATGTGCTTAGATGGTAATGGATGCTCACACCACCATAGATCCTCTCAGGTTAGGAGAGATCATGAGCTCCATGTGCACCATGTGCTGCATCTGCTGCATCTAAACCCCCACAGGAAGTTGCATAGCTGTGTGACCTCTCTAAGTAATTCACATCAGAGGTCACAGAGTAATCACAGAGAAATAATAGGTGACAGGCAATGCATGTAAAATACAATTACATTCCAACAAACCCCTTCTCATGCATAACTGTCATGCAATTATTTATTCATACAAAGTCCAAGCTTTATACGCAGATTCACAAAATGTTCTCTGGGTAACGGTTTGGTCATGATGTCAGCTGTCATCTCACTGGTGTGACAATAGTGTAGACTGATGACCCCTTCTTTCGCCAACTCTCGCACGTTGTGGTATTTCGTTGCGATGTGCTTGGTGCGTGACTGAACCTTGTCATTCTGTGACAGTCGGATGCAGCTCTGATTATCTTCCATTATCTGGATTGGTCTCTGTTCAGCTATTCCAAAATCCAGCAAAAGTTTTTCAATCCACATCAGTTCTCTGCACGCTTCCGATACGGCCACGTATTCAGCTTCTGTAGAAGACAGACTCACAATACTTTGTTTATGACTGGCCCATGAAATTTGTACATTTCCATACATAAACACATATCCACTTGTGGATTTATAATCAGAATGATCCCCTGCCCAATCTGAATCACAGTAACATATTAGTTTTGGATTACTATTGGCTGAAATCTTTAATTTACAATCAATGGTACCCTTTAAATACCTTACCATCCTTTTAACTGCAGTCCAATCTGATTTGGTAGGTGAGCTGACCCTTCTGCTCAAAATTCCTACTGCATTTGCTATATCAGCCCTGTATGTGGTAGCTAGATATAAAAGCTTACCTATGGCTGATCTATATTGGATGTTATCTGGTAAAGGTTCTCTTACTGTTTCATCCTTCAGAAAATCAGTGATCATGGGAGTGCTTACAACTTGGGCATCTTGCATACCTAAACTTTCAATAAGCTCATTTATTTTCTGCTTCTGGCTTAGAAGATAAGAACCATCATTTTGTTTCTCAATTTCTATACCAAGATAGTATGACACATTACCCAGTTCTTTTATCTCAACATTGTGGTTTAAACACTTTACAATGTCCTTGTACTCTTGCTCACTTTTGCTTGCAATGAGCAGATCATCAACAAAAGCTAAAATGTATGCATATTGTCCATTTGTGCACCTAGTGTACAAGCATTTATCTGCTTCACCTTGCTTAAATCCTAAATTTGTCAATATTTCATGCAATTTTTCATTCCAACATTCTGCACTTTGCTTTAATCCATAAAGACCTTTGTTTAATTTACACACTAGCTGTCTTTGTTTTGTATTTATGAAACCTGTTGGCTGTTCCATGTACAAGTCTTCAGTTATATCTCCGTGAAGAAATGCTGTTTTCACATCAATGTGGTTGACTTGCATGCCTTTTGAGACTGCAATGCTCAGAAGTGTTCTTATTGTCGTGTGTTTCACTACAGGTGCAAACACTTCATCAAAATCTTCTCCATATTTTTGAAGATATCCCTTTGCGACTAATCTGGCTTTATACCTTTCCACTTTTCCTTGTGCATTCCTTTTTAACTTGAATACCCATTTGCATCCTATAGCTTTCTTGCCAGGAGGTAATTTTGTAAGAATCCAAGTATTATTTTTATCCAATGCATCAATTTCTTCTTGTGCAGCTTTATGCCATTCAGCAGCTTCTTCTGCTGACATTTTCTCAATCTCATCCCATGTTAAGGGCTCTTGAGCTTCTGCTGACTTTGTTAGGTAAGACAGTCTTGGGGGTGGAACACCTTTGTTTTCCCTGGATGAGCGTCTGACAACAGGTTGGTCTGACCTTTCCGCATCCTCTAAATCTGAGAGTTCTTCTCCAATTGATTCCCCTTCTCCAACTGTACTGTCTTCTTCAATGATCCTTTCTGTGTCTGCTTCCTCTGCCTGTTCCTCGTTAGATACAGATGAGTTGCTTTCAGACATCTGCCTTGGTATGGCATTTATATACACTGGCATGTCTATTATGGTTCTAGTTTCATATTCTGGATGATAAGGCTCATCTGGGATAATCCAGCCTTTATCAACCCTTTTGTTTTCATCAAAATATGTAACATGTCTTATGCCAACAATGCCAGTTTTCAGATTCAAAATTCTATATCCTTTGTGTCCTGGAGCATAGCCAACTAAAATGCCCCTTTCTGTTGTGGAATCCAGCTTATGCCTTCTTTGCTTTGGTACATGAGCATATGCTGTACTTCCAAATGTTCTTATGTGTGACAGGTTTGGCTTCCTACCATGCCATGTCTCATGTGGTGTGCGCTCAGCGCCTTTAGTTGGCATTCTGTTTTGTAGGTACACTGCTGTGAGAATGGCTTCCCCCCATAGTCTTTTAGGGAGA
Organism: Microcaecilia unicolor; assembly: GCF_901765095.1. Lineage (NCBI taxonomy): Eukaryota > Metazoa > Chordata > Amphibia > Gymnophiona > Siphonopidae > Microcaecilia > Microcaecilia unicolor. The sequence goes on along the minus strand of NC_044032.1, from coordinate 25,061,485 downwards.
TTGCTATCTGACAGCATACATCTGGTCATTTCCACAAGTGACCTAAATTTTCTCTCTGCAACAGAATTTTGCTCTGGTGTATAAGCTACTGTTGTGATATGCTGAATGCCTTCTTGTTCTAGAAATGTGCGCATGCTTTGTGAAGTGAACTCACCACCATTGTCGGTCTGAAGAACCTTTGGTTTTCTTTCAAATTTATTGCTCACCATGGCTACGTATTTCTTCAGCATGTCTGTGACTTGACTTTTTCTTTCAGCAAATAGGCCACACAGTATCTAGAGAAATCATCCAAGAATATTAGCACAAATCTGTTATTTCCCAATGATGGGATATTAAACGGTCCACATAAGTCACTGTGTATTAAGTCCAGCACTTTATTACTCCTATTTCCTGTGTATGCAGGAAATGAGGGTCTCACAGCTTTTGAGTAACACAGTCTATGCATTTCTCCATTTTACCAGCATCTGCACTTATCTGAATGCCGGTGGCCAGTTGCTTACTGTAAAGATCCTGGATCACCTTAGAATCACGATGTCCCAGGCGGCGGTGCCAGATTTCCAGACTACATTTACCATCATTCTTCCTTACTTGCGCCATATGTGAGGCTTCACCTGAAATGCTCAGTTTATAAACATCATTATGCATAAAAGCTTCAGCATACACTTCATCATTTTTAGAGATTGTGCACTTACTGTTTTCAAAATGAATCACAAATCCCTTCTTATCTAATGTAGATACACTAAGCATATTGCAAACTGCTTGGGGAATATACAAGACATCACTTACAGGAATTTCTTTAACTTCATTAGACACTTTGCATTTTAAGAATCCAATACCTTTTGCTTGGATCTTAGCAGTCCCTGCGTTTGCAGTTTTAAGAATACCTTCCTCTGGACACATTTCCTGAAAGAAATCTTTACAATTGGTTAAATGGCATGTGCTCCCCGAATCCAAAATCCAAGTACTTTCATTTGAATTATTATTTACCATAGTCAAAGATTTTTCTGCCATTAGAAAGCCCTTGTGTTTATCTTTGTCCTTCATACATTTCCTGGTTTGAAAATTCTTTAGTTCCATTGGCTTAGGTGAGCTAGAGGGAGTGTTTTGTGTTTCCTTACACCATTTAGATACATGTCCCTCCTTTCCACATGAGTAGCAAATCAGCTTGCCCTTGGGTGGAGTTTTCCCATAGCTCCGCCTTCCTCTGTTCTTTGCCAAGAAATTTGTTTCATTTCTCTCTGACTTGCTTTGAGAACACATCTCCTCAGAATCATTTATTATGCATTCCTGCCTTAGTTTTGATGTTGTCTGTTCAAAAGATTGCCCTTCAATGGCCTCATTTACAGACCTAAAAACATCAAACTTCTTTGATAGTGAGGTAAAAAGAAATGCTCTTTTCAATGCATCACACATGGGAATTCCAGAAAGTTCTAGCTTTTGAAATGAAGACATAAGATGCATAATGTGATCATTACATTTACTTTTATCCCTTAATTTGGTTTCATTCAACTCTGCTAACCAAATTGGTTGCTGCTTTGCATATGTAGTTGCATACATAGTTCTCAGTTTATATAAAATGTCCTTTGGTGTATCTTTTCCCTCCACTAATATGGCTTGTTTCTCTGAGAGAGCTTCCAAAAGCATGCACTTCACATAATAGTTTGCATTGTCCCATTCAGCCATATTTTCAGCTGTTCTGTCTTGATCTAAGCATATATTTAATCTTTTTGCTCGAAGGAGACATATGAATCTTAATTCCCACTGCCGATAATTAAACTCAGTTAATTTAGGCACCTTGAGAGAATAGAACAATGGTGAATTTCTTCCCTCAGCCATTTTCTTAGCCTTCTGTCTGCTGTGTGGGGGGAGAGAGAGACAGACTGAATCTTTCCTTTAAAACTTAAGAGAAAAATGTGGCTTTTTTTACTGCCTGGTAATATTTCTCTTCTTTTTCAATTCCTGAGCCCTGGGCCCATAACCCTTTTGTTGGATTATTTGTAGTAAATAATTAGCAGATTTTAGTACACACAGCTTCAGCTTTAGAAATGTTAATTTCTTTCTTCATCTCTCTCTCATTCACCCCTGAATAATTCACTGCTGAGTCACTTTAAAGTTGAAGTAACAAAACATCTGTTTACTCACAGTTTGTAGTTAGATTATAATCAGACAGGCTTATATATACATATTACTATACATTTGTATTATCAGCTCCTTCCATGTGCTTAGATGGTAATGGATGCTCACACCACCATAGATCCTCTCAGGTTAGGAGAGATCATGAGCTCCATGTGCACCATGTGCTGCATCTGCTGCATCTAAACCCCCACAGGAAGTTGCATAGCTGTGTGACCTCTCTAAGTAATTCACATCAGAGGTCACAGAGTAATCACAGAGAAATAATAGGTGACAGGCAATGCATGTAAAATACAATTACATTCCAACAGTGAAAGCACGCCTCTATACCAAAGTTGTCCTGCCATGTGAGTTCCCTTTTGTCCAGGGGCCAGAAAATTTGTTTATCTCATGGGAAAAGGAAGATAAAGGAAACGACATCGCAGTGCACAGCTTCCAGGACAATATAGATCATCGTGAAGAACGCGCTTGACCAAGGAGCTTTCCAGAGGAGTGATATCCTTGGAACTGACAGAGGTGACTTCGTCAGATGCAGGAATATACATGTGCAAAGCAGCAAATCTAAACAACAGGGGTAGCAAACTGATTCTTCTAACTATTGATGAGCTGGAGGCCTGATGATCCAAAAGTGACTGTGGAACAGAGAAATGGGATGAAGGTTCTGAAATGTGTCTCCTCTGGGCGATATAAGAATCCTCGGGTTGAGTGGCATGACAGAAAGCTGAATGATTTGACCAGCTATGCTGAAACTAATGTAAGTGAGGAGCAAAGTGACGGCACCAGAACAGTGGAGTCTGTTCTAAACCTTCCCATCACAACAAATGAGCACTACTTGTGCCACATCCATGAGAAGCCCCTGAAGAGATCAGTTCGAGCCGTCCCCTCAGATGGTCAACTTGTTGAGCTGAATGATGAGCTGTAAGAATAAGGAGCAGCGTCATGGAACAGCGTGCACCATTTTAATGTTTTCTGGAAAGTTCATTTATCTTCACTTAAGGAACCCATTGCATTCAAGATCTGCACGATTGTACACAAAATCATTCACGCAGACGCCCCAATCTTCATGCTAAACCTCGTGGACCTACCTCCCAGAAACGCCACGAGATCATCTCGCAGATTTCTCAACCTACACTTCCCCAGCTGTAAAGGACTAAAATACAAGCTGATGCACGCCACCACCTTCTCTTACATGAGCACGCAGTTATGGAATGCACTACCTACAGACCTGAAAACAATCGACAAAACAACTATCTTTCGCAAATCTCTGAAGACATAGTTCTTCAACAAGGCCTACAACGAGAACCTACAGCCCCACTAATCCACTTCACCAACCCATTCAGTTATGAAAGCCCACCTTCTATAAATACCCTAATAAATTCCTTCCTTCTTCTTTCTTCCCTTAATTAATCTCTACACAATACTAACTATACTTAGGTGGGATAAGGTGGGATACAAATGCAATAAATAATAATAATAATAACTATTCGTTAAGTGAAAAAATATTTCCTCCTATTTGTACTTTTGGAATGAGTAAAAAATCGATTTACTTCTACTCATTCTACACCACTCAGGATTTTGTAGACCTCAATACCTCCCCTCATCCGTCTCTTTTCCAAGCTGAAGAGCCCTAACCTCTTTAGCCTTTCCTCATATGAGAGGAGTTCCATCCCCTTTATCATTTTGGTTGCTCTTCTTTGAATCTTTTCTAATTCCGCTATATCTTTTTTGAGATAGGGCGAACTGAACACAATACTCAAGGTGCGGACGCACCATGGAGCGATACAAAGGCATTATAGTGTTTTCAGTCTTATTCACCATCCCTTTCCTAATAATTCCTAGCATCCTGTTTGCTTTTTTGGCTGCCGCCGCACACTGAGCAGAAGATTTCAGCATATTATCCGCAACGACACCCAGATCTTTTTCTTGAGTGCTGACCCCCCAGGTGGACCCTAGAAAAGAAAAGATGAGCCCTTATAACACCATCTCTCCCAAGGTTAAGGTGACTGAGGGGAGGGAGATTCCCTTTAGTGCACCAGTGAGGGAGTGATAGGGGGCAGGCTGGTATGCGGGATGTAGGAATGCGTGTGGGGTGGGGGTTTTGGTGTGTTAGGCATGTAGGGAAGTTCCTAAGATAGCATGCATGTGTGTTGTGTCCCTGCTGTGGGTGAGACATAGTACATAGTAGATGACGGCAGAAAAAGACCCGCACGGTCCATCCAGTCTGCCCAACAAGATAAACTCATATGTGCTACTTTTTGTGTATACCTTACCTTGATTTGTACCTGTCTTTTTCAGGGCACAGACCATATAAGTCTGCCCAGCACTATCCCCGCCTCCCAACCACCAGCCCCGCCTCCCACTGAGGTGTGGTAGTAAGGGCTTATGAATGTCAGGGGCACAGAGGTGGTGTGATGTGTGAAATAGCTGCAGACCTCGTGGTGGGAGGGGGCCAGAGCCTGAGATGGGGGGGAACATTTTAGTCTGCCGCCCCCCCACTGCTGCCTCACCGCAGCTCCCCCCCCCCCCCACCCACTGCTGCAGCAAAGTACTTTGGCCGGTGGGGGTCCCCAACTCCCACCAGCTGAAGCCTTCTCCAGCGCCAGTCTCCAGCATGCTCAATTTCACTAAAAGGAACGTGCAGGATGTGAGGGGGAAGAGACAGCAGGGCAGGCAACTCAGTGCTGCTGGAGACTGGCGCTGGACAAGGCTTCAGCTGTTGGGGGTTGGGGACCCCCTCCAGCAAAACCAGGGGCCCAGAGGTAATGGGGGGCCCAGGCCCCCGTGGCCCCACCTAGCTACGCCACTGGTGAAGCGGGTCAATGTAGGATGGCTGGGACAGTGGAGATAATGTGAGCCAGGATGTGTGTGACATGGTCCCCCCACAGAAGGCTCTTAAATAAATTTGATGGGCTGAAGATAGGTCCCGAAGTGGTGAACTGGATTAGGAACTGGTTGACAGATAGACGACAGAGGGTGGTGGTAAATGGAGTTTGCTTGGAGGAGGGTACGGTGAGTAGTGGAGTACCTCAGGGATCGGTGCTGGGGCCGATTCTGTTCAATATATTTGTGAGTGACATTGCCGAAGGGTTAGAAGGTAAAGTTTGCCTATTTGCGGATGATACTAAGATTTGCAACACAGTGGACACCCAGGAGGGAGTGGAAAGAATGAAAAGGGATCTGAGGAAGCTAGAAGAATGGTCTAAGGTTTGGCAATTAAAATTCAATGCGAAGAAATGCAAAGTGATGCATTTAGGGAGTAGAAACCCACGAGAGACATATGTGTTAGGTGGGGAGAGTCTGATAGGTACTGAGGGGGAGAGGGATCTTGGGGTGATAGTATCCGAGGATCTGAAGGTGACGAAACAGTGTGACAAGGCGGTGGCCGTAGCGAGAAGGTTGCTAGGCTGTATAGAGAGAGGTGTGATCAGCAGAAGAAAAGAGGTGTTGATGCCCCTGTATAAGATGTTGGTGAGACCCCACCTGGAGTATTGTGTTCAGTTTTGGAGGCCGTACCTTGCGAAGGATGTTAAAAAAATGGAAGCGGTGCAAAGAAAAGCTACGAGAATGGTACGGGATTTGCGTTCCAAGACGTATGAGCAGAGACTTGCTGACCTGTACATGTACACCCTGGAGGAAAGGAGGAACAGGGGTGATATGATACAGACGTTCAAATATTTGAAAGGTATTAATCCGCAAATGAATCTTTTCCAGAGATGGGAAGGCGGTAGAACGAGAGGACATGAAATGAGATTGAAGGGGGGCAGACTCAAAAAAGATGTCAGGAAGTATTTTTTCACGGAGAGGGTGGTGGATGCTTAGAATGTCCTCCCGCGGGAGGTGGTGGAGATGAAAACGGTAACAGAATTCAAACATGCGTGGGATAAACATAAAGGATTCCTGTGCAGAAGGAATGGATCCTCAGAAGCTTAGCCGAAATTGGGTGGCGGAGCCGGTAGGGGGAAGAGGGGTTGGTGGTTGGGAGGCGAAGATAGTGCTAGGCAGACTTATACGGTCTGTGCCCTGAGAAAGACAGGTACAAATCAAAGTAGGGTTTACACAAAAAGTAGCACATATGAGTTTATCTTGTTGGGCAGACTGGATGGACCGTGCAGGTCTTTTTCTGCCGTCATCTACTATGTTACTATGTGTAACCAGGAAGAGGAGTGTTGGGTGACAGTGAGGGCGAGAAGTGGGCCTAGTCTGTTGATCCGGCAGCAGGCGGCCCTGGCTTTTTGCAAGGCTCACACGATGGTAGCCATACAGTGGATAATTTTAAAAGAAGTTGCCTACGTTGAGAGGGCAGACAGGTGCCTACTGAAGTTTATTTTATGAAGACACCTAAGGGCAAACTGGTGCAAATCGCACCTAAATTGAAGCTCTGGACGTTTATACCTGCTCGAAAGCAGGAGTGAATGCTGCGCATATTTTGTCAATACTGCATATTAATCGTGACCTCTCCTGTGTCCTGCCCGTACTCTGCTCCAGAACATGCCTACACTGGAAGCACGTAAAAGCACGTGCTGTCTTGTCACCCTGTGCAACCCCTGGGATAGTTTAACAAAAGTCTGCACAAACATTACTCCTATGGTCCTTCAGCAGAGCCGCTAACCAAAAATGAAACATTACACAAACTTATCATAAATAAGCAGTAAAAAAAAAAATCAAAACCAGATAAGAAATAGACTAGAAATCAGAAATAATACTAAAACCTGGCTGAAAAAAGCTAATATGAACAGCCAGGTTTTTGGTGGCTTTTGAACCAACCTGTTTCAGTTTGGCCTCTCTACCCCTCCCCCTCCCTCAATCTCTGATTGTGGTCCTCTTTCACAGCTGGCTTTTGGCATAATTAGAATTCGGATATAGCAAGACCCTGACAGAAGAGCTTACAATCTAAAAGGCTACAACACAATGGGAGATAAAGGGGGCCTTTTACTAAGGCACGCTCACGTTTTTAGTGCGCGCTAAAATTGGCCGCACACTAAACGTTAGAGACGCCTATAGAAATGCATTGGTGCCCGCTAAACGTTCGAGACGCCCATAGAAATGCATTGGTGTCTTCCTGGAATCTTCTTTGGAGGTGATCACGCAAAGAACTACTTTGCTGGTGACCTTCGCATTAGAGTTAGATAGAGATGCAGTTCTCAGGCTTTCCCTAAAACACTTGAATTCTTTATTTTTGGGTTCAAAAATAAGGGTTTTCCCCGATTTATCTAGGGAAACCCAAAAGCGACATAAGCTATTTCTTGCTTTGCGTCCTAGGGCAATAGCCCTGGGCGCAAACTTTCTTCTGAAATTTCCTTGTGTGTGTAGGATTCTACTTCACACTAAACAATATTAATTTTTTGAACCCAATCAGTTAGATGTTTTTCTAAAAAGTAAAGAGAGTGTTGTTGTGAGACTTTAGTCCCGAATGTAACACTGTATAGCAATTTGGAGTGAGTCCACAAGGTGTGGTGCAGTCTTTGATTTAAATAGTTTCTTTTGAAAAGCTTGGTTTTCCAGCTTGATATATTTTCTTTTTCTAAATTCTTGGATCATTTCTTACTCACTTGTGGACGATGGTAGTTGTATATTAATTTCTTTTCTTTTTTTTTTCATTGTGATATCTTACAAATTGTGTATTATTATTCTTAAATGAATATTATGTATATTAAAATGTTCATTAAAAAAAAATGCATTGGTGTCTCTAACGTTTAGCGCACGCTAAAAACGAGCGTGCCTTAGTAAAAGGGGGCCAAAGTGATTTGCCCAAGGACCCAAGGAGCATTATTTGAAGAAATGGAATCTGAACTCTGGCTTCATAATCTATTGCTCAAACTACTAGGTCACATGAGCCCATTACCATTCATAAAGGATGTCTTCTTTCCCAGCATGCACACTGAACTCAGAACTACGTGTGTGGAACTAAGCCCATCAGGCCACAGGGAGCACGTGCAGAATTTGCAAACATGCACATAGATTACACAATATGCTTATTTACGTGCATACTGAATCTACGTGTGGACATTTGCACCTGCTCACAAGCAGGTGTAAATTCTGTTCCTGCAACACAGGTGTAATTTCTGTCACTTACACTAGTACTTTACAAAGACACACAGGAATTATGTGTCTTTATCAAAGAGTGCCTAAGTAGGCACTTTCCCTCTTAAACTAGGTGCCCCTTTAAAAAATTACACTTATCAAGACCAGCTTTCCATTTTTTTCTAAAGAATGCCACCCTGGCAGATGTTTGTTCATCATTTGAATTTTTTAAATTTGTGGAATATATTTTATCTGGGCTTCCAAGATTGTATTTTTAAACAATTTCCCTGTTCCATACGGACTTTTAATCCTTTTAACTTGTTGCTTCATTTTATCATTGTCTCCCCCTTTAAAGTTACGTTACTGATGTAGTTTTATTTATTATTGTCACTCCAGTGGTTATCTTAGATGATGATAACTACTGCCAAGCAGCTTTACCATGGCTATGCCTTGCACAATATCCTGCATTTCAATAAGAACCACATCTAAAGTAGCTCTTCCCCACTGCTACCTTTCACTAGTCATCTGACCAGATGCTGCATGATGCAATCATTTATGGCATGTAGAAACTTAGGGGTTGATATTAAGCTTGCGGCGGTCAGAAATTCTTAAAGTGGGCCAGACTATTGTAGGCAGAAGTAATACCTGCTCACTAGTACATAGCTCTGTAAGTCTTATTTCTTTACAGCTGCTAATTTTTCAGCAGCTAACTTTGTGATTTCCTTGCGACCCCTTACCTATTTTCTGTTTCCTTTATTTTTCTTATGGTGCAGCACTTTCCACTTGCTCCCTTGGGGGGGGGGGGGGGGGGTGGATTCTCCATTTATTAATCTTTTCCAATTCATTCTAACTCAGCCACCAAAATAATGGTCTTTTGCCAGGGACCCAAAGACTGCTGCTTTCTCCAGAATCATCTAATGTAGACCCTGAGTATGGCCAGTAGGTGTCACTGTTGAGCAACAATTAAGATTTCATCACCCATAGTCCCAACTGACCCAAGCTGGGGCAACTAGGCTTCCCACTTCTGCTCACTTTGAACAGCTGGCTTATCACTCGGATCTTGTGCTATACAGAGAAATAATTTAGAAAACCAGGAACTGACTCTTCCCACCTTTTCTTTCCCCTTCGAATTCCCTGGGCATTTATGGTCTGGACATCTTAAACCATGAAAGATTCTTCTCTATTCACAGCTTTATGCTGTCAATTAGAGCTTGTAATCTGTCCAGAAATGGGGATCTTTGTGCTTTTTAACAAAACGTCTGACCCCACAGTAATTAACCTGTGCTTTCCTTTAGAGCTTTATTGTGCTGACTGGATTTATGACATCGGCCTTCAATAGGAGCACAATTTACAACAGCACATGCCTTATAATTCCTGGAGGAGTGAGAAGAAAGGCAAGGGGACAAGTTTATGCACCGTTAAAGCTGTAGGGTGAAAGGGAGAACTTTCTGTGTGTCGCATCCGCACTGCCAAAAAAAAACCCCTGCACACTTCCGGATTTTTTTGCCCTCATTAACTGGAAGAAGAACAGCGGCAGCAAAGACATAAAGAAGTAATGATATAAAAATACTTGGTTTTATTTGAAAACAATTTTGAGAAGTAGTGGAAATGGGCTACAAATAAACAAGGAGTTACGGACCAAGAAAGGGATCTGGGTGTCGTCGTCGATAACACACTGAAACCTTCTGCTCAGTGTGCTGCTGCGGCTAGGAAAGCGAATAGAATGTTGGGTATTATTAGGAAAGGTATGGAAAACAGGTGTGAGGATGTTATAATGCCGTTGTATCGCTCCATGGTGCGACCGCACCTTGAGTATTGTGTTCAATTCTGGTCGCCGCATCTCAAGAAAGATATAGTACAATTGGAAAAGGTGCAGCGAAGGGCGACTAAAATGATAGCGGGGATGGGACGACTTCCCTATGAAGAAAGACTAAGGAGGCTAGGGCTTTTCAGCTTGGAGAAGAGATGGCTGAGGGGAGACATGATAGAGGTATATAAAATAATGAGTGGAGTGGAACAGGTGGATGTGAAGCGTCTGTTCACGCTTTCCAAAAATACTAGGACTAGGGAGCATGCGATGAAACTACAGTGTAGTAAATTTAAAACAAGTTGGAGAAAATGTTTCTTCATCCAACGCATAATTAAACTCTGGAATTCGTTGCCGGAGAACGTGGTGAAGGCGGTTAGCTTGGCAGAGTTTAAAAAGGGGTTAGACGGTTTCCTAAAGGACAAGTCCATAAACCACTACTAAATGGACTTGGGAAAAATCCACAATTCCAGGAATAACATGTATTATAGAATGTTTGTACATTTGGGAAGCTTGCCAGGTGCCCTTGGCCTGGATTGGCCACTGTTGTGGACAGGATGCTGGGCTCGATGGACCCTTGGTCTTTTCCCAGTGTGGCATTACTTATGTACTTACTAGCCGTTGAGCCCGTAAAAACGGGCTAGTATAGGAAAGGGAGGGTTGAAAGGCCCTTCCTGTCGCCGCTGCAAGCCCCCCCCCCCGAGTCGTCGCCGCCACCCCTCCATCCGGCCCGGGCCCTCGCTCCGCTATTGAAACAGCGAGGGAACGCAGCACACAGCTCTGCTGAGCTGCCGTTGGCCTTCCTTCTTCTTCTCTGCCTGTGTCCCGCCCTCGTGTGATGTAACGTCGTCGATTCCTGCCTATCACTTCAAGTATTTCTTGCTCATTGCCTTCATCATCCTCCAGTGGACATTCCTTTTCCTCAGTGGCCTCCTGCCCTTCCTCTTCACTTCCTTTGCACGCGCTTGTTCTTTTTCACGCTGTGGTTCCACTTCAGTATTTTCGCTGCTTCCTTCTTCATCCAGACTTTTGCTGATCTTCCGTAGGCTTGAAAAGTTCTTGAAAACCTGTTTTTGCTTTCTCAGCCTCCTTCACCACGAGTTCTGTCGCATGAGTGCATATATCCACTAGGGTCAAAACCATCAGTATGGTTAATACGTATTTGCTTTCCTGTCCACAGGAGCAATCTTTCAGGGACTCCATCTGCCCAAGCAACAGGTCCAGCCAAGCACCAGGAGTCCCATCTCTTATCATTTGTCATCAGTCAATACCAATATTAATATGGCTCTTATAAACCACTAATTTTCCTCAAAAAATGATTCAGTGCGGTGTACAAATGAGTAAAATAATACTGTGACACAACAGGGGACTTTAAGTGGAGGAGTGGCCTAGTGGTTAGCATGGTGGACTTTGGTCCTGGGGAACTGGGTTCAATTCCCACTACAGGCACGGGCAGGCGGGACTGGTGGTTGGGAGGTGGGAAATACTGCTGGGCAGACTTATATGGTCTGTGCCCTGAAAAGGACAGGTACAAATTCAAGGTAAGGTATACACATATGAGTTTGTCTTGGGCAGACTGGATGGGCCGTGCAGGTCTTTTTCTGCCGTCATCTACTATGTTACTATGTATGTTACAGGCACGGGCAGCTCCTTGTGACTCTGGGCAAGTCACTTAACCCTCCATTGCCCCAGGTACAAATAAGTACCTGCATATAATATGTAAGCTGCATTGAACCTGCTATGAGTAGGAAAGCGTGGGGTACAAATGTAATAAAAAAAAACTGTATTAATTTCTTGACGTGTATTTCTCTAGTTTGGCCAGCAGGTGGTGCATGTTTATGTTTAAAGCTGTTACAGAGAACTGACTGTTCCCTCTTTGGTTAACACAGATAAGAGGTAACCTGCAGTGATGTGGACAACTATTTTTTTAAACTTGTTGTTCTGGTCTCTGATTGGCCTAGCAGCTAAAAGTTCAGCTAGGATGTATTGGCTTTTTCTCCAGACTTAGCCAGGGAAAAAAAGAGAAGGATCTCTTTGCTGAGGCCCTGTTAACAGTTATATTTGATAACTTGTGAGCAGCTATTTGTCCTAATATCTCCCCAGGTACTATTTAGATAGTAAACAAATGTTTAGTTAGTTTTATAATTGACCCATATTTCAGTTATCTGTTATTGTTTTGCTGATTGCACCTTTTCTGTTCATTATTCTAATTTTTCATGACAGCAAACGTTTTTAGTTTATTGCCTAGAATCATGGTGGTTTGTGTGTTGGATCTTTAAGTGCTTTCTGGGAACTATGGGACCACTGGGAGTGTGGCCCCCAGTAACCTGGAAATCACGGGGGATAATTTGAGAGTGGGAGACTCGCCCAGAGGCGGTTGGGACCCAGTCGGTGGGGAGGAGGGTGCTAGTGTAGAGCACAAGCGGCGGGTGCAGGCGGACCTGAGCTGTGCTGGGGATAGACCCTCTAAGTGGCCGTGGGGGTAGCCCAGGCGGGTGGCTAGGCGTTAAATGACAAATGCAAATAGGAAAATTATAATATAATAAAACAGAACATTTTACAAAACGGAATTTAAAGGGGTTTTGTACAGATTCCTGAGGGAAAACCCATTGAACATTATTCATTTTTTTTTTTTGGGGGGGGGGGTTGCCGGGTTTTTGAAGCCTGGATTGGCCGCTGTCGGAGACAGGATGCTGGGCTTGATGGACCCTTGGTCTTTCCCAGTATGGCGGTGCTTATGTACTAAAACAAAATTTAAGTAATGCCAATTAAAAAAAGAAAAAAAAAAAAGCAAATATATTACATCATAAAATAAGCATAAGAGTCATCTGCTACCCACACTTATCATAGTTATAAAAAAGAGGGAAAGAGTTCCAAAAGTACACCTCATATCTGAGAAGATAGTAACATTGAACATTTCCAAAGGAGATGTGCAGGAGTTCTGTTCCTCTCTCACATCACACGCGTGCAAGGTTCCACGTTAGGAGTTACGGACCAAGAAAGGGATCTGGGTGTCGTCGTCGATAACACACTGAAACCTTCTGCTCAGTGTGCTGCTGCGGCTAAGAAAGCGAATAGAATGTTGGGTATTATCAGGAAAGGTATGGAAAACAGGTGTGAGGATGTTATAATGCCGTTGTATCGCTCCATGGTGCGACCGCACCTTGAGTATTGTGTTCAATTCTGGTCGCCGTATCTCAAGAAAGATATAGTAGAATTGGAAAAGGTGCAGCGAAGGGCGACTAAAATGATAGCGGGGATGGGACGACTTCCCTATGAACAAAGACTAAGGAGGCTAGGGCTATACAGCTTGGAGAAGATACGGCTAAGGGGAGACATGATAGTGGTATATAAAATAATGAGTGGAGTGGAACAGGTGGATGTGAAGCGTCTGTTCACGCTTTCCAAAAATACTAGGACTAGGGGGCATGCGATGAAACTACAGTGTAGTAAATTTAAAACAAATCGGAGAAAATGTTTCTTCACCCAACGTGTAATTAAACTCTGAAATTCGTTGCCGGAGAAAGTGGTGAAGGCGGTTAGCTTAGCAGAGTTTAAAAAGGGGTTGGACGGTTTCCTAAAGGACAAGTCCATAAACCACTACTAAATGGACTTGGGAAAAATCCACAATTCCAGGAATAACATGTATAGAATGTTTGTACATTTGGGAAGCTTGCCAGGTGCCCTTGGCCTGGATTGGCCGCTGTCGTGGACAGGATGCTGGGCTCGATGGACCCTTGGTCTTTTCCCAGTGTGGCATTACTTATGTACTTATATTCCTTCTAAGCCGCCTCCAATTGCATTGCTGCCAGTGTGTGTGTGTGTGGGGGGGGGGGGGGAGTGCTTCAATAATGTGTTTTCAACCGTTAGGGACAAGTAGGCTCCCTGGAGTCCAGCAGATCTTGTCTTTCTCTCACTACTGAAAATGTGATAGTGAAACAGCACCCCCCACTGGCAGGACTGTAGGTGGACGACCCCCACTCAGCTTAGACGCGAGGGCGGGGCCCCGAGACTTGGCGATTTCGGTGGCTTCACCACCACGAACCCTTCGAACCCGTCTTGAAGGAAGTGACATCAGTGTCTTCAGAACGTTGAGGGTGATTTTTATTATATAAGATATATATATATCAACACAGTACATGATAACCACAATATATAAAAACAAAGTACGTGGCAGTTCTTACCTAATCTGCCAAATTGCAGAGTCTAAAAACAAAAAGGCTGCACTGTCTGATTGATTATCCCCCCCCTTTTCTAATCTATACTTCTAAATGGGACAAACCTAATAGAACACCCCACATAAATTACCTCGACTCCACAATCTGTTTCAGAGCAGATGGACACCATCCTAATTTCAGTGTTTCATTAAATAAATGAGACCAACCATCTTTTTAATTGGTCACTACATCTTCTCGGTATCCAGAACAGACATGGCTCAAATTCACAATTACCCTTACTAAATTTACTTAATAGCTGACAGACTTCAAAGAAAGAGGCTTCTTGGAACTCATCCCAAAAATATAACCTCCCCTCATTTAAAAATTGACATCTAACCATGCGGATCTGAGAAATTCAATTTCTTGAACCTCATCAATATTCAACTTTACAACAATCAAGTTCTCTAGTAACAGTCTCATCTCTAACATCTCATTCCGAACAGCACTTGCTTCAAAATGTTTAGCCAACAGTCTCGCAGCGGGGATCGGGCGGGGATCGTTGAAGTTTTGGATATATTTCTAGCACACAAGAGCCGATTCATGATTTTAAATAGTTCTTGTGTAGCATTTTCCCCCCTTCTGTAATCTACTTTGCAGAATACTTCCGTTTAGCCTGGGCAATCACCCAATTTATAATGATTAATTTGAGTCTTACATTCATTTTTATATAAAATGTTTGACACAATAAAGTTCCCGGTCAACATTTAGCCGATAGGGAACCTAGTTCAATTCCCACTGCAGCTCCTTGTAACTCTGGGCAAGTCACTTAACCCTCCATTGCCCCTGGTACAAAATAAGTACCTGAATATATGCAAACTGCTTTGAATGTAGTTGCAAAAACCTCAGAAAGGCGGTATACCAAGTTCCATTTCCCTTTCCCTATTTGAGATTCTACCTGGAATGTTGAAACTATTTGTAGATTCTAGATGGAATGTTGCTACTATTGAGATTCTGTTGCTACTATTTGAGATTCTACATGGAATGTTGCTATTCCACTAGCCACATTTCATGTAGAAGCCTGCCCTTGCAGATCAGCAACGTGGCCACGCAGGCTTCAGACTCACAGAAGCAGAAGCCTGCGCGGCCACATTGGTGATCTTCAAGGGCCGACTTCTACATGGAATGTTGCTGGTGGAATAGCAACATTCCATGTAGGATCTCAAATAGTAGCAACAGTGGAGGAGTGGCCTAGTGGTTAGGGTGGCGGACTTTGGTCCTGGGGAACTGAGGAACTGAGTTTGATTCCCACTTCAGGCAGAGGCAGCTCCTTGTGACTCTGGGCAAGTCACTTAACCCTCCATTGCCCCAGGTACAAATAAGTACCTGTATATAATATGTAAGCCGCATTGAGCCTGCCATGAGTGGGAAAGCGCGGGGTACAAATGTTAGAAAAATTTAAAAAAATAAAAATGTAACAATATCTCTACTCTCTGTAGTTCTACTTGTATTGTGGAGTAGAAGCCTTGCAAGAATTAATACCACAAAGTTATTCAAAGTTGTTAAATCGCCGGAGGATTGTGAAAAATTACAAGAGGACCTTACGAGACTGGGCATCTAAATGGCAGATGACGTTTAATGTGAACAACTGCAAAGTGATGCATATAGGAAAGAGGAACCTGAATTATAGCTACGTCATGCAAGGTTCCATGTTAGGAGTCACGGACCAAGAAAGGAATCTAGGTGTCGTCGTTGATGATACGTTGAAACCTTCTCCTCAGTGTGCGGCTGCAGCTAAGAAAGCAAATAGAATGTTAGGTATTATTAGGAAAGGAATGGAAAACAAAAATGAGGATGTTATAATGCCTTTGTATCGCTCCATGGTGCGGCTGCACCTAGAACATTGTGTTCAATTCTGGTTGCCGCATCTCAAAAAAGATATAGTGGAATTAGAAAAGGTGCAGAGAAGGGTGACAAAAATGATAAAGGGGATGGGACGACTTCCCTAAAGCGGCTAGGGCTCTTCAGCCTGGACAAAAGGTGGCTGAGGGGAGATATGATACAGGTCTATAAAATAATGAGTGAAGTCGAACAGGTAGATGTGAAGCGTCTGTTCACGCTTTCCAAAAATACCAGGACTAGGGGGCATGCGATGAAGCTACAATGTAGTAAATTTAAAACGAATCGGAGAAAATGTTTCTTCACTCAACGTGTAATTAAACTCTGGAATTTGTTGCCAGAGAATGTGGTAAAGGCGGTTAGCTTAGCGGAGCTTAAAAAAGGTTTGGCCGGCTTCCTAAAGGAAAAGTCCATAGACCGTTATTAAATGGACTTGGGGAAAATCCACTATTTCTGGGATAAGCAGTATAAAATGTTTTGTACATTTTGGGGATCTTGCCGGATATTTGTGACCTGGATTGGCCACTGTTGGAAACAGGCTGCTGGGCTCGATGGGCCTTTGGTCTTTCCCAGTATGGCAATACTTATGTACACATAGAAGAGGTTCTAAGAAACAGGGAAATAGATTCTCCTGGAGAAACAGCAAAAACAGATACGTGATGCTTTAAGTGGCTGAATAGAATTTCAGATACGGTTACATTATCACAGAAAAATTATACATCCACAGCCCAGCAAAATGGCAAAGAACAATCAAAACACCCTGGCACCAAACGCCATGATCGTGTGTTTATAGCATACTGTGTCGGACCAGAGGGCATGCTACGGCATTCTCCCACCCTGCCACTTCGGTCAAATTCATAAACTGAGAGCCCTGATGTTTTTATAGTTGCCTAAACCAAGTTGTCACTTTTACAGCACAGTAAAACATGAAATTTATCGTCGGGGTCTGTTTACAGGAATCAAGTAGCCAAAGGAATTTTGAAATATATGTATCGAGAGGGAGTAATATAATTCTTGAGAAACACAGAAGGGTTTTTTTTTTATTTTTTAAATTATCATTACTTTTATATGATGTTCGTGATAAAGTGTAAGTGTTCATTAAAGAGCCAGGTCACAAGTAAACGGCGAGGCTGGAAGAGCTGTGTGAAGTCACTTAGATCCAGATGCACTAACTCCACGGAAAGAGCCCTTCCCTTACCGATCCCTTAGCGAATCGGTAAAAAAAACGGGCATGAAGGAAATCGCATGCAAATGAGCTGCTCGCTGTTAGCTCATTTGCACACGATTTCCTTCCTAAGGAGGGGGGGAAGCCAGTCGGCCAGCTGAGCATGCGCAGAGCAGCCAATCGTTGTACTGGCTGCTCTGCGCATGCCAAAGACGGCTTCATACACGTCCTTCGCTAAAAAAAAAAAGGACGTCCCTGACTAGCACTTGGACGTTTTTCCCTTCAGATTTTGTGATGGGCGTTTGGACGTGTTTTTCTTATGCGCCCGAAATGACCACCACCGGAGAGGATCGGGGATCGGGACGTGCCAGGACGTCCAAATCACAACTATTTGGACGTCCCTTTCGATTATGCCCCTCCGGGTCTCTCTCAGCCAATCACAGCGCGTTTAGTCTGCCCAGCGCTCTTCTTGTACTAAAAGTTCTGAAGCTAACGTAGAAGCCCCTTAAAATTTACACTCCAGCCCATCCCTATCTACTCAGTCGCGATCAGGGCGTAGACCGTAGAAGTCTGCCCAGCACCGGTTTTCCTTCCCAATTACCGGCGTTGCCACCTAATCTCCGCTAAGATTCCGTGGATCCATTCCTTCTAAACAGGATTCCTTTGTGTTTATCCCAGGCATGTTTGAATTCCATTACCGTTTTCATCTCCACCACCTCCCGCGTATCTACCGCCCTTTCCGTGAAAATTTCTCTTTTCAGAGAATTCATCCCAGCAGAACCAACATAATCAACCAGTTTACCGAATCACATCACCAATGAACATTACAAAGAACAGAATGGACCTAAGACTCCGTTTCTTAACCTATCACATACACACAACACACCTTACCCAGTCATGAGCAAGACACATGCTCCGCTCATAAACGTAACCAAATTCTACCCTTGAATTCTACATAATCTCTCACTGTTTTATTCAAATTGTGACCATGTTCGACAACAAATGGAACCATTTTACTCTTGTATTCATGTAAGCCACATTGAACCTGCCAATGTGTGGGGAAATGAGGGATATAAATGCCGTAAATAAATAAATAAATAAATTACAGCAATATGGGAGCTACACTGTGATTTGTATTATATAGTACTGTTGGTACATGGCTGTGCGTGCATGGGCAAGGGCAGGGTATGGAGGGCGACAACCTGGCATTTATGCTCCTCCTGGTTGGCGTGTCTTATCCTAGCTTACTTTTTTGTGTCGTTCTTCCTATATAGGCTTTCACCTCCTACATTCCAGAATAATATCTGTTTCCTAAAGAATGGGATAGAAACCTTGTTTCAAAGGAGTCTTTGTGGTTACTGTATTAGTTTACTTGAATGTAATCTATGAATAATGATTCACTTGTATGTTTAGGCAATGTCATTTTTGGCTAATTACTATACACCTGTATATATATTCCAAGTTTTTCTATATTATTTATATATTTTTTACTTATTACGTTGTTTTATATTTTTTTACTTATTACGTTGTTTTATATTTTTTACGTCTACAAACTTTTAATTCATCAAATCACATGTTTTTCTTTAGTCACAAAAAGGGAAACAGCTGTTGTTGAAAGACGGATACCATTATTTATTTATAACATTTGTATCCCACATTTTCCCAACTATTTGCAGGCTGAATGTGGCTTACAAAATTCCGTAAGTGGTGATTACCAGTTCCGGATAGGAGAAATACATAGTTGGGGTAAAGGGACAAATTAGGTTAGGTTACAAGAGGAAAGCTCGTCCTATGATAAGAGCTAAAGGTAATAGGTTATAAAGATTTAACATACTTTTTAATTTTTAGCATACTTTTTGTGATAGCTATTTTGTCAAGGGTTATTTTGTGGGAGGGGCCAATTTGTCAAGGGCTATTACGTCGGGGTGCCAATGTGCATATAAGCACTGTAGATGACAGGCCTATGTTCCACCCCCTTAGGTGAAAAGGACCAGATTCAGTACATAGCACCCAAATTTGGGCACCGGAAAAAATCAGCACAGAAAGCTATTCCATAAAGAGTACTCCAAGTTGAGTGCTCTTTATAGAGCAGCACTTAGAGCCCATTGAGTTACATTCAGGTACTCTGGATATTTCTGTGTCCCAGGAGGGCTCACAATCTAAGTTTGTACCTGAGGCAATGGAGGGTTAAGTGACTTGCCCAAGATCACAAGGAGCAGCAGCAGTGGGATTTGAACCTGCCACCTCTGGATTGCAAGACCAGTGCTCTAACCACTAGGCCACTCCCCCACTAGCAACATTCCATCTAGAGTCTCAAATAATGTCAACATTCCATGTAGAATCTCAAATAGTAAAAACATTCCATGTAGAATCTTCAATGGTAGCAACATTCCATATATTTATTTAATTAGATTTTGCTCACACCTTTTTCAGTAGTAGCTCAAGGTGAGTTACATTCAGGTACTCTGGTTATTTCTCTGTCCCAGGAGGGCTCACAATCTAAGTTTGTACCTGAGGCAATGGAGGGTTAAGTGACTTGCCCAACATCACAAGGAGTAGCAGTGGGATGGGACTAAACATTTTTTTTTTCTAGCAGATGTGTGCTGGCACTATTTTCATTTTTGCATATCTTAGCCATTCACCCTTGACCCAACAGCAGCAGCAGATCTCTATCTGGCACCTCCTTGACCACGCCCCCTTTGAGTTGTGCACTAGAGGATTTAGGCACACTGGCTTATAGAATAACATGCAGGAAGATGCACATGCAAAATCTAATTACTGCCAATTAACCGCAATAATTGATTGTTGACATTGATTCACTGCTAGTTAATGGCATGTTAGCTGATTAATTTGCATGCACATATTCGATCCAGGCGCAAATTTCTGCACCCAGATTTGGGTGCCATATGTGGGATCTGGGGGATAGTGCACTTACATATATATGTGTTGCTTAAGGTGCCACTTATGTGCACAAGATGCCGGTTACAGAATTGCCCAGAAGCGTCACAAGTAGCAAATGCACCCTGGTTAACATGTCCCCAACTACTCGCGTTGCGCTCCCACCACCCTGCCTAATAGAGTGAAGTCAGCAAGGGAAACCAATGGACCAGGCATGATTTTGGCGCCCCTGCTTCTCTTGTGCCCTGTGCATTCCGCAATAGCTAGCTGTGACCCTGAAACTGCCTGCCCATAGGTAGAAGCTTCAGCCGGGACCCCATAGCGAAGCTTTGCTTTCTGCTAGGGACAGGAGATGCAAAGGTTAAAAGAAGCCCGGAGAGAGTATGAGAGAGGCTGAGGGAAGGAGTGAATAACAGCAAAAGACAGCACACACAGCATGAATGAGTGGGAAATCAATTAGCAGAGGACATTTTTACACCATTTCAAAAACAACAACAAAAAGTTTAAATTAACTCACAGATGAAAAAAAAAAAACCTTTCTAATTTTTCAGTCCTTTATGAGAACAAGTCAAACCAATATCAGGGACATAAATTAAGTGAGCAGAAAAGGCAGAATGAGCCAGTGTCTGGTTCTGAGGTGGAAAGGCAGCGGTGACAGCCTCTAAAAACAGAAATATATGACTTTTCAATACCCAGCGAGCCGCGGCGGCTCCCCATATTCAGAGAAGGTGAAAAAGATGCTCAGAATAAAGGCCAGTTTTTCTTTTGTTAACAGAAACTGTGAAGAATAGGGTACGCATTATTGAAACAAAGAGGCAGCCCATTTTGTTTTTCACAAAACACTTAAAGTAAAACTCAGAAAGTCTTAGCTCAGCAAAACTGAAAAGAAGAAAGTTAGGAGTGAGAGCTTAGAGCTTTGGCTAAAAGGTGGAGCATAAGATGGAGTGTTATATTCTGGGAGATGGGAGGTGTTTGGAAGGAACAGAAGGGGGAAAGGTGTGGGTGTGTACGTGCATAGGATCCAACTGGAGCACTAGCCTAACGGTTAGTGCAGAAGCCTTTGAAGCTGGTGACCTGGGTTCAGTTCCTACTGCAGCTCCCTGTGACCTTGGGCAAGTCACTTAACTCTCCATTGCCCCCGGTACAAAAACTTAGATTGTGAGTCCTCTGGGGATGGAGAAAGTACCCGCATATAATGTGTACAGTAGAGCTACAGAAATTATTAGTTTTAGTAGTGCTATTCCAAAGTCTCTCCTTTTTTTTTTACCTAATCAAACATATAAACAGCGAGTGACCGAACTCACTCGCAAATGCGCAGTAAAGACCCTCTCTGTCCCGCCCCCGCGTCAATACTTGATGACGGGGGCGGACAGAGAGGGTCTCTACTGCGCAAGGGGAGGGACGAAACAGCCGTCGCTACCGTTTCCCCTCCCCCCCAAGGTCGCCGCCACCACCCACCCTCCACCCTCCGCCCGGGCTCTCGCTCCGCTATAGAAACAGCGTCAACGCAGCACACAGCTCAGCTGAGCTGCCATCGGCCTTCCTTCCCTGCCTGTGGGGCGGGAGTCGGGACACAGGCAGAGAAGAAGGATGGCAGCTCATCTGAGCTGTGTGCTGCGTTGACGCTGTTTCTATAGCGGAGCGAGCGCCCGGCCCGGGTGGAGGGGTGCCGGCGACTCCGGGGGGGGGGGGTCCTAGCGGTGACCTCGGAGGGTCGGCGGCGGGGGGGCCTTGCAGCAGCGAGGAGAAGGGGCCTTTCAAACCACCCCCCCGTCCTATATGAGCCCGTTTTTACGGGTTCAACAGCTAGTATATTTTATATAATTATCATTCTGTACTTTGTTATACTTTAACTAGTTTTGTACCTGAATTCATTACTGCAGCTGTCCGTGCTGTATTCATGATTTATGCATATCGCTGAGATGCTAGCATGGGGCTCTGAGGTAGATCTGATCTTCTGCTGCTCAAAACAGTATTTATTTTTCAAACTTCTATACAGCCTAAATCTGAGCGGTTTGCAAGATACAAACAAATCCACATCAAGTGCAAAATTAAAAGTTCTGTCTGCTGCAGCTTATTTCACTCCATTTGTGACTGTTCCAATCTAAAGTTACATAAATGCCTCAACAAACGAGGAGGTCTTCAAATAGCATTTAAGGGGAAAGGGAAATGAGACTTGATATGCCGCCTTTCTGAGGTTTTTGCAACTACATTCAAAGCGGTTTACATATATTCAGGTACTTATTTTGTACCAGGGGCAGCAGAGGGTTAAGTGACTTTCCCAGAGTCAAAAGGAGCTGCAGTGAGAATTGACCTCAACTCCCCAGGACCAAAGTCCCCTGCACTAACCACTAGGCTACTCTTCCACTAGCAACAGTCCCGGACCTGTAGGATGTCAGACTCACAGAATCAGAAGCCTGTGCGGCCGCGTTGCTGATCTGCAAGGGCAGGCTTCTACATGGAATGTTGCTAGTGGAATAGCAACATTCCATGTAGAATCTCAAATAGTAGCAACAGAATCTCCAATAGTAGCAACATTCCATGTAGAATCTCAAATAGGGAAAGGGAAATGGGACTTGATATGCCGCCTTTCTGAGGTTTTTGCAACTACATTCAAAGCGGTTTACATATAGTCAGGAACTTATTTTGTACCAGGGGCAAAGGAGGGTTAAGTGACTTGCCCAGAGTCAAAAGGAGCTGCAGTAGGAATTGAACTCAGCTCCCCAGGACCAAAGTCCACTGCACTAACCACTAGGCTACCCTTTGACTAGCAACAGCCCTGGACGTGTAGGATGTCAGACTCACAGAATCAGAAGCCTGTGCGGCCACGTTGCTGATCTGCAAGGGCAGGCTTCTACATGGAATGTTGCTAGTGGAATAGCAACATTCCATGTAGAATCTCAAATAGTAGCAACATTCCATGTAGAACCTTAAATAGTAGCAACATTCCGTGTCGAATCTCAAACAGTAGCAACAGAATCTCAAATAGTAGCAACAGAATCTCCAATAGTAGCAACATTCCATGTAGAATCTCAAATACGGAAAGGGAAATGGGACTTGATATACCACCTTTCTGAGGTTTTTGCAACTACATTCAAAGCAGTTTACATATATTCAGGTACTTTTTTGTACCAGGGGCAACGGAGGGTTAAGTGACTTTCCCAGAGTCAAAAGGAGCTGCAGTGAGAATTGAACTCAGTTCCCCAGGATCAAAGTCCACTGCACAACCACTAGGCTAAACTGTGAAACCTCTGTACAACGGAGAACAGTAACACTGGTTTTTCTCGCTGTTCCCATGCTTTTGCCAGAGACACTGTTCCAGCTATCGAGTGGACTTACTGCATTTCTCTCTGATGTTGTAATACTGTGGAAGAATATCTTTCAGATTCTATCTGCGAAAGACCTCTGAAGCAGGCTTTAAGCCGAAACACAACCCCGTGTCATGTCTCTTCCGTTCTCCAATAAACTACACTCTTGAGAATCCTTCAGTTGTACGAGTGAATAAGTGTTGGAAGTCTCATCCATTGACCTTACACGTATTCCAGAAGTCTACTATAATGGCAAATATGTCAACACACATAACAGGGATCCTGAAGTATAATTACAGCAATGGCATCTACTTTGCTGTATAAGAAATGTAAATGCCTGATTAAGCAAAACAGGTAAAATACCTTTGAAGACCTTTTTCCTTCATTTTGGCACCCAGAGAGAACCGCCTACAAATGTTTTTTTTAATTTTAACCTAGGCACCGCAGAGACCATCCCCACACAAAAACCCACCAACATGAGAAATGGACAACCTTTTCAAAATTAACATGAGCATTGACAAGTGCAAAGTGATGCATGTGGGTAAGAGGAACCCGAATTATAGCTACGTCTTGCAAGGTTCCACGTTAGGAGTTACGGATCAAGAAAGGGATCTGGGTGTCGTCGTCGATGATACACTGAAACCTTCTGCTCAGTGTGCTGCTGCGGCTAGGAAAGCGAATAGAATGTTGGGTGTTATTAGGAAGGGTATGGAGTCCAGGTGTGCGGATGTTATAATGCCGTTGTATCGCTCCATGGTGCGACCGCACCTGGAGTATTGTGTTCAGTACTGGTCTCCGTATCTCAAAAAAGATATAGTAGAATTGGAAAAGGTACAGCGAAGGGCGACGAAAATTATAGTGGGGATGGGACGACTTTCCTATGAAGAGAGGCTGAGAAGGCTAGGGCTTTTCAGCTTGGAGAAGAGACGGCTGAGGGGAGATATGATAGAAGTGTATAAAATAATGAGTGGAATGGATCGGGTGGATGTGAAGCGACTGTTCACGCTATCCAAAAATACTAGGACTAGAGGGCATGAGTTGAAGCTACAGTGTGGTAAATTTAAAACGAATCGGAGAAAAGTTTTCTTCACCCAACGTGTAATTAGACTCTGGAATTCGTTGCCGGAGAACGTGGTACGGGCGGTTAGCTTGACGGAGTTTAAAAAGGGGTTAGATAGATTCCTAAAGGACAAGTCCATAGACCGCTATTAAATGGACTTGGAAAAATTCCGCATTTTTAGGTATAACTTGTCTGGAATGTTTTTACGTTTAGGGAGCGTGCCAGGTGCCCTTGACCTGGATTGGTCACTGTCGGTGACAGGATGCTGGGCTAGATGGACCTTTGGTCTTTCCCAGTATGGCACTACTTATGTACTTATGTACTTATTATTAAAATTTATTGTTGGCGAGTTTCTGGGTGGGGGTAGGCTCTTCACGGCCTAGGACAAAAGAGATATATTTAATGATTAAATATACCTTTTATTGCCCTAGGTAGTGAAGAGTTCACCCCCCACTGAGAAGCCCACCACCACCGGCCAGCATTTTGATTACAATTACATGACATGTTGGTTAAAATTAAAAATTATATGTATTACCTGCTGGGCAGCTGCACGTGGTGCACAGCACCCTGGCTCCTGTACCTTTTGTGGGGGGCCGTGGGGGAGTGCTCAGCTGCTGTGATGATTTCGTGATCGATGACTGGAACAGACTAAATCGTCTAAGTACACCTGGCTGGCAGGGCAGGCACAGTGTGGGATGGAGGAGCCACGCCCGCGACACAGCCGGCAGCTTTTCCCATGTGGAACTGCGTGTGACGCCAGCAGCAGCGTGCCGTGCGCGCTGCGGGGAGCAAGGCAGTACAGAATGCAGCTGAGGAGCAGGAGCTTTTACGTACCACAAAATAAACAAACCAGAGAGTGGCGCAGGCGCAGCGGCCGAGAAGGTAGGTAGTTCACAGGTCGGAGAGTGGAGACCGCGAGAAGCGAGAGCGGCGAGGTGTGGGATGACAATGCAGTGCGTGGGACTGGAGGTGGCTGAGCCACGAGGGCAGAAAGGCCGTGGCTGACACTTTTCGGCGTTTAAACACTGGGTGGGCCAGTTGAGATTGGGTGGGCCTGGGCCCCTGCTTTAACTGTAGGTTTTAAATAAACAAATACAAATTATACTGCCCTTATTATCAGAGAACAGTTCTCAAATTTCACAGATGTACTGTTAGTCCAATCAAAGATCTCTCACCTGCTTAGGCATTTTGTTCAGTTTTCTCCCATTCTAGGAGCTTAGCCTAGAATGGGTGGCAGAGATGGTGGTTGGGAGGCAGGGCTAGTGCTGGCCAGACTTATACAGTCTGTGCCAGAGCTGGTGGTGGGAGGCGGGGTTGGTGGTTGGGAGACGGGGATAGGGCTGGCCAGACTTATACGGTCTGTGCCGGGGCTGGTGGTTGGGAGGCGGGGCTAGTGCTGGGCAGACTTATATGGTCTGTGCCGGGGCTGGTGGTTGGGAGGCGGGACTAGTGCTGGGCAGACTTATACGGTCTGGGCTGGTGGTTGGGCGGCGGGGATAGTGCTGGGCAGACTTATACGGTCTGTGCCAGAGCTGGTGGTGGGAGGCGGGGTTGGTGGTTGGGAGGCGGGGCTAGTGCTGGGCAGACTTATACGGTCTGTGCTGGGGCTGGTGGTTGGGCGGCGGGGCTAGTGCTGGGCAGACTTATACGGTCTGTGCCAGAGCTGGTGGTGGGAGGCGGGGTTGGTGGTTGGGAAGCGGGGCTAGTGCTGGGCAGACTTATACGGTCTGTGCCAGAGCTGGTGGTGGGAGGCGGGACTGGTAGTTGGGAGGCGAGGATAGTGCTGGGCAGACTTATACAGTCTGTGCCAGAGCTGGTGGTGGGAGGCAGGGATAGTGCTGGGCAGACTTATACGGTCTGTGCCAGAGCTGGTGGTTGGGAGGCGGGGTTGGTGGTTGGGAGGCAGGGATAGGGCTGGCCAGACTTACACGGTCTGTGCCCTGGAGAGGACAGTACAAATAAAAAAGTAGCACATATGAATTTATCTTCTTGGGCAGACTGGATGGACCGTGCAGGTCTTTTTCTGCCGTCATCTACTATGTTACTATGTTTTTGTAGTTTTCATGATACCTACCACTAAAAACTATACCAAAAAGTGAAGAAAAAATTGCCATTCTATTTCTGACTGTTGGAGTGTTTGGATACGGTTGTTTGGTTTTTGTATTTTATTGTCTTCTCATGGCTGTATCGTGTCTGGATTCTCAATAAAATTCTTCTATAAATTAAAAAAAAAAAGATCTCTCACTGCAAGAAAACAATAATAACAATGAGCAGCTATAATAACCCTCCTTCCCACCACCACCCTCTACCCTTCCAACCCCAACAATAGCTGATTTCTGCTACACCAAGGAATCCTAATTCACTGTTAAAATGTCCAGGGGTATAAAATACAACCCGTTCTATGTGCCCTAGAGGGGAAAATATGCCCTATGAAGCAGTGTTATCATTTTTAAATCTATGGATGAATAAGAAGTCATCAACAATCTCAGGATTCAATCGAGCTCTCCTGTCTCCCATAGTCCTTCCTGGAATAGAAGTTGTCTTCTTAGAAGATGTGCTGGTAGCAGGATGTACAGGATCTCCCATACAAATTTTGCTAGTTGTGGCCAGTATGTTTGCTTGTTTTTCCCAAAAATTAAAATATCTTTGTAGGCATCACTTAAACAGTGGCCTCTCTCTGGTTTAACACTTACTGATGGGGGAAGGGGGGTAGGCATGGTTGAGTTGAAACTGAGTTACAGCTGATTACCACGATTATCTGAAGTAAATTCATTATTGAAAAAGTTTTCCAGTTCTCATTGTACAGCGGATCCTTGGCCCATCATACTTATTATCAACAGCGCCTCCAACCTTCCTCATATGGCTCTTTATGTGGTTAAAAAGTATTATGGCAGTAAATAACATAAATAACAGTCCAGTTCATTAACAGGCTTCAAAGTAGAAAATGACACGGGGACAAAGTTTGTCCCCGTCGCTGTGGGCCAGTGGCGTAGCCACAGGTGGGCCTGGGTGGGCCGGGACCCACCCACTTAGGGCTCAGGCCCATCCAACAGTAGCACATGGTAATGAAAATGCTGCTCTCTCCACAATACTGGCACCTTCGCGTGCTCAGTTTTCAGCGCACACCTGCTGCAGACTACCAAGGTGGAGACCGGAGAGAAGCATTTTCCCACCAGCTGAGATATTTTTTTGATGTGGGGGTGGGGGAGAGAACATTTGGTGCCCACCCACTTCTTGCCTAGGCCCACCCGAAATCTGCTGTCTGGCTACGCCCCTGCTGTGGGCTCTGACCCCATCCCCGCATCATCCCTGTAGGATCTGTCCCTGCGAGCTCTGTCCCCGTCCCCATCCCCGCAGTTACTGCGGTTCCCCGTCCCCGTGTCATTCTCTATTTGTGGAACAGTGGAATAGATGTTTTCAAACAGAGATCACGAATCCATTCTCCCTTACAAAAGGTGGCTTTAGAGGGCTCTGGCAGTGAATGTGTTTTTAAGGAGGCGCATATGCGAATGGCACTGCCTTAGGAGAGACTTTACTAGAGAAGGATGGATAAAACACACAGGGGCCTTTTCACTAAGGTGCGTAGGCGCCTACGCGCGTACAATGAGCGTCAGATTAGAACTGCTGCCCAGCTACTGCGTGCCCCGGGTGGTAATTCTAATTTTTACGCGCGTCCGATATGTGCAGCAGACTTATTTTCTACCACGTGGCGCTAACCAGGGGGTAATCGGCAGCGTACGCGCGCTGACGATTACCACCCAGTTAACGCGCGAGACCTTACCGCTACGTCAATGGGCAGAGGTAAGGTCTCAGGACCGAAATGCACGCGCGCCAATGTTTATTTTGCCGCAGGTCCGTACACGTGCCTACACCAGCACAGGCCATTTTTCGGCACTCCTTAGTTAAAGGGCCCCACGATGTGGGTGGACTTCACGTCCTTTCCTCTCTATCCTTCCTACAGAAGGCCAGAGCTCCAAGAGAGCACCTGGGGTCAGAGCAGTGGGTCCCAGGGAGGCCAGAGCCAGGGAGAGGAGGTCCACAGATGAGATGTGTATCTTTAGTGTTAAATTTGTTTCATAGCAAATCCCGGGGCAGTGGCTCAAGGAGCCACAGAGAACAGAGGAGTGTAATTAAAGGAGGCTGGCCAAGTAGAAGTCACATATGCAGGAACCTGGTGCTGGACAACAACTGGTCACAGATGAGTGGATGTCCCCTACAGCAGAGATGCCAAGTTACCCAGTTTCAGGCTGGAGATTTTGTGACAGTCCTGGATTTCCAACCACCTCATTCTGTGCACTATGGGTAGGACCAGGCACTATAAATCTCATAGTGCTTTGGGATGCAACTTCAAAACCAGGATTGTCCCAAAATCTCCAGCCTGGAACTGGGAAACTGCTACAGACAAGGAGGAAGCACCAGGCCTGGATTGAGGCATAGTCAAAATAGAGTACCAGATTTCAAGTTGCAAATACCCAAGCCAAAAAACAGTCATTGGGGTCACTTCAAAGAGCTGTCACTGTGGCACTCTAGACCAATGCCTACACCCTTGCTTTCCAGTCTCTGGGCTGTTGGAGCTCCAATAGTGGATCTCTGCCCTCACCCTCTTGCCCTGCTTCTGGATGCTGAAATCCAGTCCTGGCAAGAACTGACGAATCCTAGGATTCTACTAGATCTAATTAAAATTTCCTTTGCTGAGGTTTTGAGCCAAATCTGACTGGACAGATGCCAATGTGGCCTGCTTGTGTTTGCATCTGAAAGTAGTAGAGTGAGTTGCACGGAGGAGGGCCCTGGAAGGCACCTTATCTTCCTCCTCCTCAATCCGATACAGTTCCAGGGGCATGGGATATGTGATGGCTGTCCCTGCCCCCTCTTAGACCTGTAGGCGTATTTTCCTGCTATCTCACCTTTGCTGGTCTGAGGCCTGCTAAGCCTGAGCCAACTTTTACCAACTTATATGGATTCTACAGCCTGTGCCCTGAATTCATCAGCATACAGCAGAAACCAGCTTTCTACAATGGAATATTACTGCTTGCCCTTGCTGTGATGACTTCATCCAATGACATATTGTTTTACTGCAAACTAGCCTCCAGCTATCTCCTGGGAAAGTGGAGGAGCTTACCTCTCAGAAGACAAAAGTCTCCGGGAGTATATGTGAGCCCAGAGGGAGTTTTCTACCATCAGACTTGTGACTGATAAGAGTTTCTTTGCTGCTATCACAAGGCCGTGCATTGTCACCACCATGAATTCTGCTGGACAGAAGTGCACCATTTGTGATTGGTCCATAGACAGATGCCAATGTTGGACAGAAGAGAGAAAGAAAGAAGGGGGAAGAACAGAAGACTTGTTGGTGCATAGATCGCTCTCAGACTAACTAGAGAGACTGATTTTCCTAAACACACCAGTGAACTGAATTCCTTGTGATAAAAGCTGACAAGGTCAGTTCCGCTGCAGCTCTGAGGCCTTACCCAAAAGACTGTGTAATCAGTATACAGAGTAAAGACCTTGGATTTTACTCCTGGACACCAACCGGGCACCCTAGGGGGCACTTATAACAATGAAAAAAAAAAGTTAAATACCTCCCAAATCCATAGCTCCTTTCCTTTGGGTGCTGAGCCCCTCAAATCCCCCCCAAAACCCACTGCCCACAATGCTACACCATTACCAGAGCCCTTATGGCTGAAGAGGGGCACCTACGTGTGGGTACAGTGGTTTTTGGGGGTGGTTTGGAGGGCTCCCATTTACCAGCACAAGTGTAACAGGTAGGGGGGTGGGCCTGGGTCCACCTGCCTGAAGTCCACTGCACCCACTAACAACTGCTTCAGGACCTGAATACTGCTGTGATGGAGCTGGGTATGACATGTGAGGCTGGCATACAGGCTGGCAAACAAAGTTTTTAAAGTTCTTTTTTTTGGTGGGAAGGGGTTAGTGACCACTGGGGGAGTCTGGGGAGATCATCCCCGATTCCCTTCGGTGGTCATCTGGCCAGTTGGGGCACTTTTTTGGGACTTGTTCGTGAAAAAAAAGGGTAAAAAAAAAGTGACCCAAAATCGCGGTAAAAACGCCTTGTTTTTCGATTATCGGCCGAAGGCAGCCATCTCTCCTCGGCCAATAACCATGCCCCAGTCCCAACTTCACCACGCCTCTGACACGCCCCCGTCAACTTTGTTCATTCCTGCGACGGAGTGCAGTTGAAGACGCCCAAAATCGGCTTTTGACTATACCGATTTGTGCGCCTTTGCGAGATGGGCGCCCATCTCCCGATTTGGGTCGAAATATGGGCGCCCATCACTTTCGAAAATAAGGCTGTATGTATGTTATGTTAAGTACAAATAATCAATATATGATCAGTAAAGAATTAAAGAAAAATATTTTGAGAAAAAGAAAAAAAGGGAGGTTTTTTTAGACCTGTAAGGACGTTTGCATGGCTTTTTTGTTGGAAAAACGGAAACAACAAGCCCAGCGTCTGTGGTCGTTTCCTCCCTCAAAAACATTAGACTATATGAAATGACTAATAAGTAAAATCAAGTGAACTCGCTATTCTTGACGATTTAAGTATCCTTAGCAGCGAGCTAACTGCCATAATACTTTTTAACCACATAAAGAGCCATATGAGGAAGGTTGGAGGCGCTGTTGATAATAAGTATGATGGGCCAAGGATCCGCTGTACAATGAGAACTGGAAAACTTTTTCAATAATGAATTTACTTCAGATAATCGTGGTAATCAGCTGTAGCTCAGTTTCAACTCAACCATGCCTACCCCCCTTCCCCCATCAGTAAGTGTTAAACCAGACAGAGGCCACTGAGGTGAGATCGATTAGAGCTCTTCTTAAAAGGGCCCAGGCTGGCTTCCTTTCATCCCTACCTCTGTTCTGAACTTAATGAAACAAGTTTTCATTAATCTTTGGAGCCTTCCCACCATTTGTTTAGAAAAGATGGCTGGTCCCCTGTCTCCCCGACAAAGGAACCTGTCTCCTGAACCCCAGAGTGATGACATTAAACTAATTTGCCTGCAAATCTTCACAAAGCGCATTCAAGAGATATCCATTCTGAGCTACAATTAGCCGAGAAATTGATTTATGAAGAAAAGAAAAATTATCACTACACTTGGCATCCATTTCTAATGGTGCAACTCTAAAAAAAAAAAAAAAATTTTTTTTTAAAGGAAATAAGTGACTGGGTGAGAAGGAGAAAGAAAAAGTACGAGACACAAAAGAGAACAAGACAAACGGTATAAGAGACCGAGCGGGAGATGTACAGAGAGAGAGAAAGCTTGGAAATACAGAGACATCAGAAGACATGACACCAGAAGACGTAACATGAAAGAACATTTTGGACATGAGAAGACAAAGAGAGAGAGAGAAAGCATGAAAGAGAAATAGAGAGACAACCTGAAACAGAGAGAACTTGAGAGATCATGAAAGAGTTTTTGTATAGTCTTTGACCTAGGGAGCAACAATCTATGAACCTGCCCCAGACATATCCTGCAACAGATGGAGCTATGACACCAAAGGCCAAGAGCTGGTGGTTGGGAGGCAGGGCTGGTGGTTGGGAGGCGAGGATAGTGCTGGGCAGACTTATACGGTCTGTGCCAGAGCCGGTGGTTGGGAGGAGGGGCAGGTGGTTGGGAGGCGGGGATAGTGCTGGGCAGACTTATACGGTCTGTGCCCTGAAGAGCACAGGTACAAATCAAAGTAGGGTATACACAAAAAGCAGCAAATATGAGTTATCTTGTTAGGCACACTGGATGGACCGTGCAGGTCTTTTTCTGCCGTCATCTACTGTGTTACTATGTTTCAGAACTCAGGGGCCCTTTTACTAAGCCGTGTAAGCGTCTACGTGTGCCCAACGCCCGCCAAAATGGAGTTACCGCCCGTGGCTCTTGCGGTAATTTCATTTTTGGCGCGCATCCGATACGCGTGTCTGAAAAATATTTGTTATTGCGTAACGGACACGTGCCAAGTGTCATTTGGCGCGTGTTGGCCATTACTGCCCGGATTCTTTACCGCTAGGTCAATGGCTGGCGGTAAGGCCTCAGACCCAAAATGGACGTGCGGCAATATTGATTTTGCCGCACGTCCATTTTCGGCAACAACAACAACAAAAAAAACATTCTTTTGTAGGTGCGCTGAAAAATAATTCTGCGCACGCCCAAAACACGAGTCTACACTACCGCAGGCCATTTTCCAGCGCACCTTAGTAAAAGGACCCCTCAGAAAGCAAAGATTTCCAATTATCGTGGACAGGGGAGAGTGCTAGATTTTATTTGTCTATTTGGATTTAGCTTATGTCATTTCACTACTAGCTCAAGGAGAATTACATTCAGGAACAGTAGATATTTTTCTGTCCCAAGAGGGCTTCAATCTAAGGGCAAGACCTTTGACATGGTTCCATATAGGCTACCTAGAAACAAACTGAATGCTCATATGGACCCTAAAGTGATGCCTGAGTTAGAAATTAGTTGAGTGGGAGGCAACAGAGGGGCGTGATAAATGGAGTCCACTCTGAGGATAGGTGCATCACCAATGGTGGGCCGCAGGAATCGGTCCTTGATCCGGGTCTTTTCAGCATTTTTGTAAGCTTTCATTACAGGTTGGTCTCTTTACAAATAATATAAAAATCTGCAACAGCCTATTAATCATTT
Organism: Microcaecilia unicolor; assembly: GCF_901765095.1. Classification (NCBI taxonomy): domain Eukaryota; kingdom Metazoa; phylum Chordata; class Amphibia; order Gymnophiona; family Siphonopidae; genus Microcaecilia; species Microcaecilia unicolor. The sequence continues at coordinate 25,028,398 of NC_044032.1, read as the reverse complement.
CTACTATTATTTCTCTACTGCTACTAGCCATACACAGCACTGTATACATGTATTTATTTCCATTTTGCTCACACCTTTTCCAGTAGTAGCTCAAGGTGAGTTACATTCAGGTACTCTGGCTATTTCTCTGTCCTGGGAGGGCTCACAAGGCTCACAATCTAAGTTTGTACCTGAGGCGATGGAGGGTTAAGTGACTTGCCCAAGATCACAAGGAGTAGTAGTGGGATTTGAACCGGCCACCTCTGGATTACAAGACTGATGCTCTAACCACTAGGCCACTCCTCCACTCCCCACATTATCCCCCAGACTCTATATACAGCGCCTATTGTTCTATGTCGAAATCCAAGCATATTCTGTAACAACGTACGTAACTTAATTGGCTTAACGAGTCAATCAGCATTTAACAATAATGAGCATTAATTGGCAATAATTAGAATTTACGCGCAAAGCTTGCTAAGCATATTCTGTAACGCACCGAGCCTAAATTCTAATGTATGCAGGCAAAAAGGGGCATGGTTATGGGTGGGGGAAATTTACACATGTAGTTATAGAATATGACCCAGGCCCATACCCCCCCTACCTGTTACATTTGTGGAGGAAACAGCGAGCTCTCCTAAACCCACTATACCCATATACAGGTGCCCCCTTCACCCGTAAGGGCTATGGTAGTGGTGTATAGTTGTGGGTAGTGGGTATTGGGGGGCTCAACAGACAAGGTAAGGGAGCTATGTACCTGGGAGCAATTTATGAAGTCCACTGCAGTGCCCCGTGCCCGGTTGGTGTCCTGGCATGTCAAGGGGACCAGTGCACTACAAATACATCTGACATGGATATCTTTGGTTTCGAAAATCGCCGAAAATCAGAAACGATCATGTCTAGGGACGTCCAAATCTAGGAACAGCGAAATTTAAGGATTTGGATGTCCCTGATGGTATTTAGAAACGAAAGATGGACATCCAAAATACAGGTTTCCCCGCCCCTAGATTTCGCCATTTTGCAAGGACGTCCCTTTCGAAAATGCCCCTCCACGTAAACCGCTTTGAATGTAGGTGCAAAAAAATCACAGAAAGGCAGTATATCAAGTCCTGTTTCCCTTTCCCCTATTAACCAATTAAGTGGGGGGGGGGGGGGGGGGAGTTATCAATGTGGGCAATCCTTTGAGTGAGGAGTAGCCTAGTGGTTAGTGCAGCAGACTTTGATCCTGGGGAACTGAGTTCAATTCCCACTGCAGCTCCTTATGACTCTGGCAAAGTCACTTAACCCTCTATTGCCCCTGGTACAAAATAAGTACCTGAATACATGTAAACTGCTTTGAATGTAGTTGCAAAAACCTCAGAAAGGTGGCATATCAAGCCCCATTTCCCTTTCCCTTATGACATCACAATATCAGAAGTAAGCCAAGTATTGGGCAATCAAGTCATTGTGACATCACTGATGAGGTTGGCTCTTATTGGTGGAATGAGTGGAGGAGTAGCCTAGTGGTTAGTGCAGCAGACTTTGATCCTGGGGAACTGGGTTCGATTCCCACTGCAGCTCCTTTTGACTCTGGGCAAGTCACTTAACCCTCCATTGCCCCAGATACAAAATAAGTACCTGTATATATGTAAACTGCTTTGAATGTAGTTGCAAAATACCACAGATAGGCAGTAATCAAGTCCCATTTCCCATTCCCCTATGACATCACAATATCAGAAGTGAGCCAAGTATCGGGCAATCAAGCCATTGTGACATCACTGATGAGGTTGGCTCTTATTGGTGGAATGAGTTGAGGAGTAGCCTAGTGGTTAGTGCAGTGAACCTTGATCCTGGGGTAACTGAGTTTGATTCCCACTGCAGCTCCTTGTGACTCTGGGCAAGTCACTTAACCCTCCATTGCCCCAGGTACAAAATAAGTACCTGAATATATATAAACCACTTTGAATGTAGTCGCAAAAACCTCAGAAAGGCAGTATCATATGGTGAGAAAATGCAATAAATAAAATATCAAGTCCCATTTCCCTTTCCCTTAAGATTTGTTATATTACTCCAAGTTGTGATATCTTAGGACAGGGTCTCATTGCATAAAATGGGACCTGTGTTAAAATAACCCGACTTTATAGTAGCCCACATTGATAATTTCACCTCTTAATGATAATTCTTGTTTTACAAATAATACTGAAGACAAACATTCCATGCTGGCCAATCTCATTTAAACAATAGTAGAATAAAAGAAACTATTATAAAGAATAAAATTACGGAACACATAGACAAACATGGTTTAATGAAGGCGTGAATAAATGGATGCCAAGTGTAGTGATAATTTTTCTTCATAAATCAATTTCTTGGCTAATTGTAGCTCAGAGTGGATATCTCTCTTGAATGCGCTTTGTGAAGCTTTGCAGGCAAATTCGTTTAATGTCATTCAGGAGAGAGGTTTTCAAAAAGCTTTTGATAAAAGCTCCTCATGAGAGACTCCTGAGAGTCATGGGATAGGAGGCAAGGTTCTGGTGTGGGTTAGGAATTGGTTAATCAACAGAAAAGGACTCCTCCCTCTCCTTCTCTGCACATATTCAGCAGAGTGCTAAAACCTGTCGTTTCTTCCTTTATAATATCGCCAAAATTCGCCCTTTCCTTTCTGAACACGCTATCAGAACCCTCATCCACACTCTCGCTTAGATTACTGCAACTTGCTTCTCACAGGTCTTCCACTCAGCCACCTCTCTCCTCTTCAATCTGTTCAAAATTCTGCTGCATGGCTAATATTTCCCCAAAGTCGTTATGCCCATATCAGCCCTCTCCTGAAGTCACTTCACTGGCTCCCTATCCGTTTCCGTATAAAATTCAAGCTCCTCTTATTGACCTATAAGTGCATTCACTCTGCAGCCTCATCTCTCCCTACACTCCTTCCCAGGAACTCCGTTCACTAGGCAAATCTCTCCTAATTGCACCCTTTTCCTCCATCGCTAACTCCAGTCTCCGTTCCTTTTATCTCGCCGCACCTTATGACTGGAATAGACTTCCTGAGCCATTACGTCTAGCTCCATCCCTGGCCGCCTTCAAATCTGGGCTAAAGACCTACCTGTTTGATGCTGCTTTTGACTCCTAACTTGTCACTTGCTCGTAACCTTTATCTTGTCTTCCTCTCTTCAATAGTCCCTTTCCCTATGTGTCCTTCTGTCTGTCCTACCTTTATCTCTTATTGGTCCTGTCTGTCCTGATTTAGATTGTAAGCTCTTTTGAGCAGGGACTGTCTTTTCTTCATGTTCAATTGTGAAGCGCTGCGTACGACTGGTAGCGCTATAGAAATGATTTATAGTAGTAGTAGAAGCCTGCCCTTGCAGATCAGCAACACGGCCGCGCAGGCTTCTGTTTCTGTGAGTCTGACGTCCTGCACGTATGTGCAGGACGTCAGACTCACAGAAACAGAAGCCTGCGCGGCCGTGTTGCTGATCTGCAAGGGCAGGCTTCTACATGGAATGCTGCTAGCGGAATAGCAACATTAACATTCCAACTAGAATCTCCAATAGTAGCAACATTCCATTTAGAATCATTCCTATGTGTCCTTCTACCCTTATCCTTATTGGTCCTGTCTTGTCTGTCCTGATTTAGATTGTAAGTCTTTTCTTCATGTTCAATTGTGAAGCGCTGCGTACGACTGGTAGCGCTATAGAAATGATTTATAGTAGTAGTAGAAAACAGAGGGTACGGTTAAATGGTCATTTCGCTCAACGGAGGAGAGCGAACAGTAAAGTGCCGCAGGGATCTGTAGTAGGACATATTTATGTACATATTTATAAATGATATGGAAATCAGAACGAGTGAGGTGATTAAATTTGCAGATGATACAAAATTATTCAAGGTTGTTAAAACACGTGCGGACTGTGAAATATTGCAGGAAGACCTTAGGAAAATTGAAGACTGGGCATCCAAATGGCAAACGAAATTTTAATGTAGAAAAATGCAAGGTGATGCATATTGGAAAGAATAATCCGAATCATAGTTACCTGATGCTAGGGTCCACCTTGGGGGTCAGCGCTCAAGAAAAAGATCTGGGTGTCGTTTCTGCACAGTATGTGGTGGCGGCGGCCAAAAAAGCAAACAGGATGCTAGGAATTATTAGGAAAGGGATGGTGAATAAGACCGAAAATGCTATAATGCCTCTGTATCGCTCCATGGTGCAACCGCACCTTGAGTATTACGTTCAGATCAGGTCGTATCTCAAAAAAGATATAGCGTCATTAGAAAAGGTTCAAAGAAGAACGACCAAAATGATAAAGGGGATGGAACTCCTCTCGTATGAGGAAAGGCTAAAGAGGTTAGGGCTCTTCAGCTTGGAAAAGGGCAGGACGAGGGGAAATATGATTGAGGTCTACAAAATCCTGAGTGGTGTAGAACGAGTAGAAGTAAATCGATTTTCTACTCGTTCCAAAAGTACAAAGACCAGGGGACACTCCAGGAAGTTACATGAAAATACTTTTAAAACAAATAGGAGGAAATATTTTTTCACTCAACAAATAGTTAAGCTCTGGAACTCTTTGCCGGAGGATGTGGTAACAGCAGTTAGCGTATCTGCAGGTTGAAGTCTCGGTGGCCATTTTGAAGAAGGGGTGGTACCGCAGTGGAAGGGCAGGAAAGAGTAGGGCTCTTTCCTGCCCTTGAAGAGGCCACTAGACCAGCAGGGCATGTTAACAAAGGCCCAGGGAGGGCCTACTGAGGATCAGGGGAGGGAGCGGTCAGCCGGCCTTTACCGTGGTTCCCATGATACTACACTGGAGGAACCCATTCGACAGCATTCTGGCAGGAGTAATTAATTTATTATATACCGCTTGGACCTAAGCGGTTTACAATTTCATTTTACAGGTACTGGTTCTGTCCCTAGAGCAGTGGCGTAGGTAGGTGGGGCCAAGGGGGCCTGGGTCCCCCAAATTTGCTCTGGGTCACTGGTTGGCTGGTGGGGGTCACCAACCCCCGCCAGCTGAAGACTTCATCCAGTGCTGGTCTGCGTCGGTGCTGCCGCTCAATTTCACTAAAAGGAGCGTGCCTGATGTGAGGGGAAGAGAGAGCAGGGCTTCAGCTGGTGGGGGGGTTGGGGACCCTCACCAGCCAAAATGTTATAGCAGTGGCAGGGGTCTGGCTATGCTCACAATCTAAGTAGTACATTGTACTACTGTTATACCTTGGGCAATGGAGGGTTAAGTGACTTGCCCAGGGTCACAAGGAGCTGCAGAGGGAACTGAACCTGGTTCCCCAGGATCTCAACTCACTGTCGACCAGCAGTGGGAATTGAACCCAGTTCCCCAGGTCCACAACCTACTGCACTAACCATTAGTCCACTCCTCCACACCCAGACACACACATACCTACTACTACTGCTACTACTTATCATTCCTATGGCGCTACTAGACGTATGCAGCGCTGTACACTTGAACATGAAGAGACGGTCCCTGTTCAACAGAGCTTACAATCTAATCAGGACAGGCAAACAGGACACATAAGGGATAAGGACAAAGAGTAGCAAGATTCCGGGCGGAATCCCAAAGAGTAGCAAGATTCTGTGCAAAATCCCAAAGAGTAGCAAGATTCCGGAATCCCAAAGAGTAGCAAGATTCCGGAATCTCAAAGAGTAGCAAGATTCTGTGCAGAATCCCAAAGAGTAGCAAGATTCGGTGCAGACTACTACTTATTTCTATAGTGTTACTAGACGTACGCAGCGCTGTACACTTGAACATGAAGAGACAGTCCCTGCCCGACAGAGCTTACAATCTAATTAGGACAGACAAACAGGACAAACAAGAGATAAGGGAATATTTTTTATTTATTTATTTTTTACATTTGTATCCCACATTTCCCCACCTATTTGCAGGCTCAATGTGGCTTACATAGTACCGTAAAGGCGTTCGCCAATTCCGGTATGAACAAATATAGTATAGTATGGAGGAAGCTCCTTCACAGTGTCCAGGGAGGGGTTATTTGTATTGTCTCTGGCAACCCCAATCATTTTGAAATGCTGGCATTTCTCTCCCCCCTCCCCTTTACTAAATACAGAATACAAATCAGAAACAGAAATGCGCAAACAAAAATTGAACTGGTAACCCCCAAGAAATCAAACTCAGCAGGTACCGCAACACTGGAGAAAGAAAAACAAACTCATTTACTCTTATATTAACACAATACAAAACACATCCACAATGCAAATTTCCCAAAGCTAACATATTCCAGTTCATAAATTCAGAATTTTTTTCTACCTTTGTTGTCTGAGCATTTATTTTTCCAGTCCCAGTGAGTTTCTCTCTTCTGCTTATCTGCTTATCTTCTTCTATTCCCTCACATCTATCTCTGACATGTTTATCTTTCCCTTTTAGATCTTTCCTCCCTTTCTTTTTTTTTTTTTGTACACTCAAATTTCACCCTCTTTTTCACCCTCCAGTTTTTTTTTTCTGATTTTTTTTTTGGAGAGAGGACAGGGTGGGAGCAGGCGAACAGAGGTGCCTGGTAGGTGTGTCAGGTCGGGTCAGGTGGGGTGGGAGGGGGGACTCAGATTGGGGAGGGGTGGGGGAGCTCAGATGGGAGAAGGGGATTGGGGAGGGGTGGGGGTGCTCGAAGGGGATTGGGGAGGGGTGGGGGAGCTCAGAGGGGAGAAGGGGATTGGGGAGGGGTGGGGGTGCTCAAAGGGGATTGGGGAGGGGTGGGGGAGCTCAGAGGGGAGAAATGGATTGGGGAGGGGTGGGGGAGCTCGGGTGCTCAGAGGCGAGAAGGGGATTGGGGAGGGTGGGGGAGCTCAGATGGGTACTCAGAGGGGTACTCAGAGGGGTTGACTCGTAACCACTTGTAACCGCTCGCCTCCACCTACCCTCCTCTCCTCCTTCCTGTACACATTAATTGATTTGATTTGCTTACTTTATTTATTTTTTGTCTATTAGATTGTAAGCTCTTTGAGCAGCGACTGTCTTTTCATGTATGGTGTACAGCGCTGCGTATGCCTTTTAGTGCTATAGAAGTGATAAATAGTAGTAGTAGTAGTCTCTTGTAACCAGAGCTAATATTGTGATGTCATAATGCCTCAGTCCACCAATAAGAGCCAACCTCATCAGTGATGTCACAATGGCTTGATTGTCCTATACTTGGCTCACTTTTATTACATAGCTCTTTGAGCAGGGACTGTCTTTCTTCTATGTTTGTGCAGCGCTGCGTACGCCTTGTAGTGCTATAGAAATGCTAAATAGTACCTCCTTCTTTTTTCACCTACTTATCAACTTTCCATGTCCTTTTCTCAGTCCCTAGTTCTCCCATCCTCATCTCTTTGACACCCCCTCCCCCACCATGGCTTCTCCCACATGGTTCCATTTATTTATTTAAAATATTTATAGTCAGCACAACCATACTCAGCATCTCCCCTCCTTACACTTTGGTAACTCAGCATCTCCGCTCTCTTTCTCTTTCTCTCCTCTGCCCAGCATCTCGTCTCTCTCTCTCTCCCCCCCCTCTCCACCTCCCCCCACCTTTACAGCCCAACATCTTCCCTTTCTTTCCCCCTACATTTGTAGCCTTGCATTTCCCTATCCCTTCTTCCTTCCCTTCCCCCCCCCAAATAGTGAAGCTTCTCCTCTATAACCCCGACAGTGCGTATTCTCCCTTTCTCTCTCTCTCGTCTCCCCGTAATCAGTCACAGCGCCAGCAGAATATTAAACAGCATCTGGCAACTTATCCATGGCGTGGGGCAAATAGACTCGAAGAAAACAGTGTTGGGGTGGACTCCATCGAGCTGCCTCAGGATCACCTTGATCAGCAGTGTGCTGTGGTTAAAAAGTACATGTCCCTCCTTTCAGTACCCTTCTCCACCACCGCCAACTCCAGGCTCCACCCTTTCTGCCTCGCCTCACCCCATGCCTGGAATAAACTCCCTTAGCCCATACGCCAGGCCCCCTCCCTGCCCATCTTCAAATCATTGCTCAAAACCCACCTCTTCAATGTCGCCTTCGGCACCTAACCACTACACCTCTACTCAGGAAATCTAGACTGCCCCAACTTGACATTTCGTCCTTTAGATTGTAAGCTGCTTTGAGCAGGGACCGTCCTTCCTTGTTAATTTGTACAGCGCTGCGTAACCCTAGTAGCGCTCTAGAAATGTTAAGTAGTAGTAGTAGTAGTAATTCTAGTGGGCTTATCTGTAGAGGAAAGGAATGGAAAACAAAAATGAGGGTGTTATAATACCTTTGCATCGCTCCATGGTGCGGCTGCACCTCAAATATTGTGCGCAATTCTGGTCACTACTTTCTGGCGGGTGGAGAGCTTGACAGTTGACTATCTAGGCTCTTTGGGAGGGGCTGAAGGTGACTATGAGGGGACATTTGATTGCTATTGCTTACGTTCCTACCCGTAACCCCCGCTCTCAAGACAAATCCCTCCTTTCAGTACCCTTCTCCACCACCGCCAACTCCAGGCTCCGCCCTTTCTGCCTTGCCTCACCCCACGCGTGGAACAAACTCCCCGAGCCCATACGTCAGGCCCCCTCCCTGCCCATCTTCAAATCTTTGCTTAAAGCCCACCTCTTCAATGTCGCCTTCGGCACCTAACCTCTACACTTCTACCCAGGAAATCTAGACTGCCCAACTTGACATTTCGTTCTTTAGATTGTAAGCTCATTTGAGCAGGGACCGTCCTTCTTTGTTTATTTTGTACAGCGCTGCGTAACCCTAGTAGCGCTCTAGAAATGTTAAGTAGTAGTAGTAGTAGTAGTACAGTGGCAGGAGATGCATGAGATGCGCCAATTAGTTACTCGATTGGAGGTGAAGCACAAGCAAAAGGCCACTGCAGGGGGCCCTTTTGTATTAATTGGGGGACACGTGAAAGCGGCTCTGGGATAGGGAGGCTAGGGCTTTTCAGCTTGGAGAAGAGACGGCTGAGGGGAGACATGATAGAGGTATATAAAATAATGAGTGGAGTTGAATGGATAGATGTGAAGCGTCTGTTCATCCTTTCCAAAAATACTAGGACTAGGGGGCATGCGATGAAACTACAGTGTAGTAAATGTAAAACAAATCAGAGAAAATGTTTCTTCACCCAACGCGTAATTAAACACTGGAATTCGTTGCCGGAGAACGTGGTAAAGGCGGTTAGCTTAGCAGAGTTTAAAAAGGGGTTAGACGGTTTCCTAAAGGACAAGTTCATAAACCACTACTAAATGGACTTGGGAAAAATCCATAATTCGAGGAATAACATGTATAGAATGTTTGTACGTTTGGGAAGATCGCCAGGTGCCCTTGGCCTGGATTGGCCGCTGTCGATGGACCCTTGGTCTTTTCCCAGTGTGGCATTACTTATGTACTTATGCAAATGAGGTGGTCCTTTTACAAAGGCGCACTAGAGGTTTTAGGGCGTGCTAATCATTAGCGCGCACTAAACGCTAGTGATGCCCATAGAAATATATGGGCGACTCTAATGTTTAGCATGTGCTTATTTTTAGCATGTCTTTGTAAAAGGACCACGATGTAACAGAGATTTTTTTAATGTAATAATAATTATAGCAGACTCCAGGCTCAGTGTGCGGCTGTGGCTAAGAAAGCAAATAGAATGTTAGGTATTATTAGGAAAGGAATGGAAAACAAAAATGAGGATGTTATAATGCCTTTGTATCGCTCCAGGGTGCGACTGCACCTCGAATATTGTATTCAATTCTGGTCACCGCATCTCAAAAAAGATATAGTAGTATTAGAAAAGGTACAGAGAACGTAGACGAAAATGATAAAGGAGATGGGACGACTTCCCTATGAGGAAAGGCTGAAGCGGCTATGGCTCTTCAGCTTGGAGAAAAGATGGCTGAGGGGAGATATGATAGAGGTCTTTAAAATACTGAGTGGAGTGGAACCGGTAGACGTGAATCGTTCATGTACTCTTTCCAAAAATACTAGGACTAGGGGGCCTGCAATGAAGCTACAGAGTAGCAAGTTTAAAAGAAGTCCGAGAAAATAGTTCTTCACTCCACATGTAATTAAACTCTGGAATTCGTTGCCATAGAATGTAGTAAAAGTGGTTAGCTTAGCAGGGTTTAAAAAAAAGTTTGGCTATCTTCCTAAAAGAAAAGTCCTTAAGCTGTTATTAAGATAGAATTGGGGAAAATTCACTGCTTATTTCTAGGATAAGTAGCATAAATTTATTTTTGGGATCTTGCCAAATACTTGAGACCTGGATTGGCCACTGCTGGAAACAGGATGCTGGGCTTGATGGACCTTCGGTCTGTCCCAGTATGGCACCGCTCATGTTCTTATGAGCTTGTAAAGACCTGTGTTGGTCACTGTAGCACTGTATTGACTCGAGTGAATCTTTATTCAGCACTCTGCACAGTCAGCACCCTGTAACCATGAGCTAATATCAGATCATAAAAGCTCCAGGGTTTTTCTTCCTCTCTGCCCCCACCTCTGATTCTGCCCACAGCATTTCCCTAATTGTTTCCTGCTGTTAAAAGGACAGTGTCAACATTTCCTCTGGATTAGCAGGGACTTTAGTGGGCCGGTTAATTCTCTCTAGGCCATTAGAAGCCTTGATTGTTTTTAGTCCTGCATTGAGGAGGAAGAATGGGGGAAGGGAGGGAGACTCTGGCTTTGGAAAGGCTTTCTTCCTCCTCTCATTCCAGTCCATAAAATAATATGCACTAATCAGACCTTTTTACTCGTGCTTTATTAAGGTTTTTAACTTATATAAAAAAGGCATGTTAAAATGTGAGCTCTGCATGCAAATCTTAAATCAGGGAAACGCATGAATTACAGGAAGGTGTAATTCATGTTTTTCTTAACACTGAATATTTAACGTGTGGGTCAGAGGTGAAGTTGACACACATTGCTGGGACTAATGTTAGCCTGCCCTATAGTGCTGTGCCCGGGTGGTCCTGGATGTGGGGCGGTCCTGTTCCTGCAAGTATTGGTGGGACTAGTGCGGAAGCAAAAACTTGCTGCAGTAAAAACTCATGAAATCTTAATACTCCCTCCTGAACAAAGCACTGAAAAGGCAAAGTGTAAGAATCAGGCCTCCTTTTCACAGTGTTTTCCCTCTCAAACTGCAGGATTTGCTCGTCTCATGGAGTTGTGCCAGATTTTAAAAATAGTTGAAAGAGGAGTGGCCTAGTGGTTAGGGTGGTGGACTTTGGTCCTGGGGAACTGAGGAACTGAGTTCGATTCCCACTTCAGGCACAGGCAGCTCCTTGTGACTCTGCCCTCCATTGCCTGCCGCATTGAGCCTGCCATGAGTGGGAAAGCGCGGGGTACAAATGTAACAAAAATAAAATAGATACTATTGGAGATTCTACATGGAATGTTGCTACTATTGGAGATTCTACATGGAATGTTGCTACTATTGGAGATTCTACATGGAATGTTGCTAGAAGGCTGCACAGACTTCTGTTTCTGTGAGTCTGACGTCCTGCACATACGTGCAGGACGTCAGACTCACAGAAGCAGAAGCCTGCGTGGCCATGTTGGTGATCTGCAAGGGCCGACTTCTACATGGAATGTTGCTAGTGGAATAGTGGTCCTGGGGAACTGAGGAACTGAGTTCGATTCCCACTTCAGGCACAGGCAGCTCCTTGTGACTCTGCCCTCCATTGCCTGCCGCATTGAGCCTGCCATGAGTGGGAAAGCGCGGGGTACAAATGTAACAAAAAAAAAATACAAGCTTGAGTACTACAAATAGTGGACGTACCTTGGTTCTTCCATGCAACCACCCTTGAAACAACCAAAACAAAACAAATAACAGACCCCCACACCCTCACCCCCTGCTCTCCTCATAAACAAAGCAATATTTCCAGCACCCTCCTGAAGTAGAAATGCTGCTTCTCCACCACTGAAAGTGCCACTATCTCTCAAAGAAGAGTCCCACCCGATAACACTGAAACGCAGTCAATCTATACATCTCGTACCATCGGTCAATATTCTGCACCACCGGCTGTAAGTCCGGGGGCTGAGTTCATTTCCAATGGACAGTCTTTACTATTCTGGCCGCTGTCATCCCCAGTTTTTAAGCAAGATGTCCTCTCCAGTGTCCAAACCTTGAATTGGTCCAATCAACAAGGCCACCTACATAGTAGGACTTATCATTCTGTGGAACAGCCACCCTAACCCTTCCCTCCTGGGCAGAACCTCCTGGAAACACATCCTTGATGCAAGAAGATATTGCATCCCCTGCACCCTCATGATCAAAAGCCCCGCGCTGTTCCAAACAGCGCTCTAAAAATAGCGCTGGAACAGCGCGGGGTTTTACCGCACCGATAATCAGAGATAATGCATGCAAATTTAAGCAGCGCAATTATCTCTGATCATGGGGTAGAGGTGCGGGCGAATTGTGCCGAGCATGCGCTCAGCACAATCCTCCCGCACTTGTTTGACAGGTCGGGGCAAAAGCCCAAACCTATCAAACCCTCATGATCAACAGGGCTGGAGGTCCATGGGACCAACAGACCCTGTCTACCCCTGCCCCGAGCAACGGGGGCTGGATGTCCAGCGGACCTCCGGTCCCCCCGACGATCCCAACCCCCCAGGTTCAGGGAGGCCTGGAGACCCGGTGGGTCTCCAGCCCCTCCAAACCCCCAGAAAATGTCAAGTGGCCGCCGGCCAAACCCTCTCCCACCCTCCCACCCACCCAGCAAGCGACGGGGGGGGGGGGGGGTTGGAGGTCCGGTGGACCTCAAGCCCATCTCAACTCCCCCCCCCCCAGCGTTGTCCGACCGATCCCTGGTGGTCCAGAGTGAGGATAAGTAGTAGTAGTAGTGACAACCCCCCTCCCGGCCCCCCTACCTTTAGTTGGAGGAGGGACGCAGCCTACCTCCCTCCTCTTCCTTCTGTTGACGCCGCCGCAAAATGGCGGCGCCCAGCCCCGCCCACTGCATCCTGGGATGCGCTGGGTGGGGCTAAAGACCATGTAAGGGAGCGATTCCTAGGATGCAATGGGCGGGGCTGGGCCCCGCCATTTTGTGACGGCGTCAACAAAAGGAAGAGGAGGGAGGCAGGCTGCGTCCCTCCTCCAACTAAAGGTAGGGGGGACCGGGAGGGGGGTTGTCCTTACTACTACTACTTATCCTCACGCTGGACCAGCATGGATCGGTCGGACAACCTCCAGCCCCCCCCCCCGGTCGCTCGCTGGGTGGGAGGGTGGGAGAGGGGTTGGCCGGCGGCCACTTGACATTTTCTGGGGGTTTGGAAACCCACCGGATCTCCAGGCCTCCCTGAACCTGGGGGGGGTGGGTTCGTTGGAGGGGAGAACGGAGGTCCCTGTTGGCAGCCTGGCAGGTTTGCTTTGGGGGGGAACGGGGGCCTGCCAGCATGCAACTGCATGCTGGACAGGCCTCACCATTCCTCCCCAATGATCGGCAAACCCTAACGCCAGCTCGCAGCTGGCATAGGGTTTGCCGCGGCCAGCGACCCAATCTTTGGCACGCTGGTCGCTGATCATTGGGGATGAATGCACTGAGCCCTGTTTAGCATGCTTGCGCAAAGAGCCCTCGAGCGCGTTGTTTCATGTGCTCGAGGGCTCTAATCATGGGGCGGTAGCAAATGCCGGCGCTAATATGGCGCTAACAGCCTCTAGCTCCGGCGTTTGCTTTTGATCATGAGGGCCCTGGTGGGCTGGTCCTGGCTACAGGATTACTTCCAACTTCACCAGGGTGATGCTCTCCGTTTAGTACTACTACTTATCATTTCTATAGCACTACAAGATGTACACAGCGCTGTACACTTGAACATGAAGAGACAGTCCCTGCTCCACAGAGCTTACAATCTAATTAGGACAGACAAACAGGACAAACAAGAGATAAGGGAATATTAAAGTGAGGATGATAAATAAGGGTTCTGAACAAGTGAATAAGGGTTAGGAGTTAAAAGCAGCATCAAAAAGGTGGGCTTTTAGCTTAGATTTGAAGACGGCCAGAGATGGAGCTTGACGTACCGGCTCAGGAAGTCTATTCCAGGCATATGGTGCAGCAAGATAAAAGGAACGGAGTCTGGAGTTAGTGGTGGAGGAGAAGGGTGCAGATAAGAGAGATTTACCCAGTGAACGGAGATCCTGGGGAGGAATGTAGGGAGAGATTAGAGTGGAGAGGTACTGAGGAGCTGCAGAGTGAATGCACTTATAGGTCAATAAGAGGAGTTTGAACTGTATGCAGAAACGGATAGGAAGCCAGTGAAGAGACTTGAGGAGAGGGCTAATATGAGCATAACGACCCTGGCGGAATATTAGTCATGCAGCAGAATTTTGAACAGATTGAAGAGGAGAGAGATGGCTAAGTGGGAGACCTGTGAGAAGCAAGTTGCAATAGTCTAAGCGAGAGGTGATAAGAGCGTGGATGAGGGTTCTGGTAGTGTGCTCAGAAAGGAAAGGGCGAATTTTGCTGATATTATAGAGAAAGAAAGTGACAGGTTTTAGCAGTCTGCTGAATATGTGCAGAGATGGAGAGGGAGGAGTTTAGGAGACCCCCCCCTCCTCCATGGCAGCACAGGGGAAGCCAGACTGGAGGTGGGACTTCTCTACAAGGTCCCTGTAGGCCTCCTCTATGTACCTGTCTCCCTCAGCTCCTCCGAATCTGATACTCTAGCTTCAAGATAACGGACTTGTTCTCTAAGGTCTAGGAGTTCTTTGCATCGAGCACATACATATAACCTCTCATCAACTGGGAGATAATCATACACGTGACACTTAATGCAAAAGACTGGATAGCACCCCTCTCGCTGCTGGACTGCTGTCTACATCTCAGTATTATAGAGTTGTTTAATTACAACTTCTTAAGGTACTATGAATATTAGATGAATATAAAGAGACTTGAGCTTATGTGCTATAATGTGTAATTTATTTAGTGACTGCTTCTCAGAAACTAATTAAATGTAATTAAAACTCTAATGAAAACATTCCTCTTGTTATCTTTTATGAGATTAATGACTAGGAGCAGATGCATCACGCAAACGTTAAAAAATCTAAATCGTTAAAAAAACAAAAAACGAAGAATGCACCAAAACAACAAGTCACACATGCTCGGATCGGTATCGAAAAGTACAATGTATCAAAGAATCGTAATCCACGTCGGTAACCGGCCCCTAAAGCATGCGCAGAGCAGCCAAGCGTTATGTTAGCTGCTCTGCGCATGTCACAAACAGTCAAAACACAAGCACGTGGCTCCCAAATAAAAACAAAAATAAAAAAAGGGTCGGGAGGGGGCAAAGGCGCTCGTGAGGAGTGTCCTGTATGGCCGTCCTTGCCCCCCCCCCGCCCGAGGTCGCCGTTCCCCCCCCCCCCCCCCGCTTCCCCCTGCATTATAAATTAAAAAGCAAAACATACCTTTAGCAGCCCCGGCCCCCCTCCCTTCCTCACTACTCTGTCTCCCCTCAGCTCCGCCTCCCAACATCCTCCGCCCTGTGCCCCGCCCCCTCTTGGGGGTCGTCGCCGCCATTCCCCCCCTCCACCGGGCCCCCCTCCCTCTTACCGGGCCCGTGCAGCGCCTCTCTCCTCTGTCCGAAGGCGCTGCACGGGCAAGAAGAAAAGCTGATGCCTGTCTTCGCCCAGCTTCGGTCGCGCATTTCTCTCCTCCTACGTAGGTTACTGACATCAGACGGGGGCAGGCCCAGGAGGAGAGAAACGCGCGACCGAAGCTGGGCGAAGACAGGCATCAGCTTTTCTTCTTGCCCGTGCAGCGCCTTCGGACAGAGGAGAGAGGCGCTGCACGGGCCCGGTAAGAGGGAGGGGGGCCCGGTGGGGGGGGGGGGAATGGCGGCGACGACCCCCCAAGAGGGGGCGGGGCACGGGGCGGAGGATGTCGGGAGGCAGAGCTGAGGGGAGACAGAGTAGTGAGGAAGGGAGGGGGGCCGGGGCTGCTAAAGGTATGTTTTGCTTTTTAATTTATAATGCAGGGAGAAGGCGGGGGGGGGGGGGGGGGGACCGGCGACCTCAGGGGGGGGGGGCAAGGACGGCCATACAGGACGCTCCTCACGAGCGCCTTTGCCCCCTCCCGATTCTTTTTTTGATTTTTGTTGGGTAAGGCTCAAACATGCTCTGGATACGCAAACACTACATTGAAGTGGTTTATGACACGTTTCCTTTAAGCTTAAACACAGCTCTTTTGGACATATGTAATGCTACGTCCTTTTGACCAATCACAGGGCTTTTAGCTCTGCTAATGCGCTGGGATTGGCTCACAGTTTGTTTGTTTTTTCACTTTACGATTTTTCCTGGCACAGAGCTGTCCTAACGAGAGGTACAGACCTCTCGTTAGATTTCCTGCCTTTTTCCTGCGTAAAGGCAATCGGAAAAGGTTAGTGCATCTCGTTTCAATGGGGTCTGTACACAAATTGCTCATCTGCATTCCCTTTTCGTTAGCTGCTAGCTTCCTCGGTAAAAGCCCTTTGATGCATTCAACGGATCAAAATTTCCTCGTTGGAGGGTCGTTAAATGCTCATAAAGGTTTAGTGCATCTAACATAGTAACATAGTAGATGACGGCAGAAAAAGACCTGCATGGTCCATCCAGTCTGCCCAAGACAAACTCATACCTTGAATTTGTACCTGTCCTTTCAGGGCACAGACCGTATAAGTCTGCCCAGCAGTATTTCCCGCCTCCCAACCACCAGTCCTGCCTCCCATCACCGGCTCTGGTACAGACCGTATAAGTCTGCCCTCCCCTATCCTCGCCTCCCAACCACCAACCCCTCTTCCCCCCACCTGCTCTGCCACCCAATTTCAGCTAAGCTTCTGAGGATCCATTCCTTCTGCACAGGATTCCTTTATGCATATCCCACGCATGTTTGAACTCCATTACCGTTTTCATCTCCACCACCTCCCGCGGGAGGGCATTCCACATATCCACCACCCTCTCCGTGAAAAAATACTTTCTGACATCTTTCCTGAGTCTGCCCCCCTTCAATCTCATTTCATGTCCTCTCGTTCTACCGCCTTCCCATCTCCGGAAAAGATTCGTTTGCGGATTAATACCTTTCAAATATTTGAATGTCTGTATCATATCACCCCTGTTCCTCCTTTCCTCCAGGGTGTACATGTTCAGGTCAACAAGCCTCTCTTCATACGTCTTGGAACGTAAATCCCATTCCATCCTCGTAGCTTTTCTTAGTACCGCTTCCATTTTTTTAACATCCTTCGCAAGGTTCGGCCTCCAAAACTGAACACAATACTCCAGGTGGGGCCTCACCAACGTCTTATACAGGGGCATTAAAACCTCCTGCTAGTCACTCCTCTCTCTATACAGCCTAACAACCTTCTAGCTACGGCCACCGCCTTGTCGCACTGTTTCGTCGCCTTCAGGTCCTCAGATACTATCACCCCAAGATCTGCCTCTATAAGTGAAGAGTTGTGCTAGGGGTGGGTGGGAGCTGGGGAGGGGGTGGGAATTAAGACTGAACTAGACCCTGCTGCCTTCTACAGGCTATCTGTTAATGCTGTGTCAAAGTTCAAGTTTTAAAACAATGGAGACTAGTAAATAAAGTTAGCTTTTTTTTTTTTTTAATTCTGTCTTGATTAGTAACCTACCTCAGGATGTGATCAAAACATTAAGATGGCAATTCTATAAACTGGCGGCAAGGGTTAGGCACTCCAATGCCATGCGTTTAGTGCAGATTCTGTAATGGCATCTTGGCGCCAGGATTCCATTACAGGACACTAACGTAAGTCAGCACTGGTGCTCCATGGCCAAGCTAGGCGACTTCAAATTTAGGCACATTCTATTACAGAATACACTTAGGCCCTCATGATCAAAAGCCCTGCGCTGTTCCAAACAGCGTCCTAAAAATAGCACCGGGACAGCGCAGGGCTTTTCTGCATCGATGATCAAAGATAATGCATGCAAATCTAAGCAGCGCTATTATCTTTGATTATCGTGTTGAAGTGCGGGAGAATTGCGCCTGAGCATGCGCTCAACACAATCTTCCCGCACTTGTTTGACAGGTCTGGGCTGTCAAAAGCCCAAACCTGTCAAACAGTTGTCTCCAGCCCCCCCTCAAACCCCCAGAAAACGGCCAAACCCAGACGATCCGACCCCCTCCATGCCCTTGGAGGGTTGGAGATCCGGTGGGTCTCCAGCCCCCCCCCCCCCCGAACCCCCATAAATCCTGGTGGCCGCCTCCGGCCAAACGCTATCCCACCCTCCCTCCCACTCAGCGACGGGGGGGGGGGGGGGCTGGAGGTTCGGTGGGTCTCCAGCCCCCCAAACCCCAAGAAATTGTTGTGGCCGCCACCCTGTTATCCATCCACGGAGGGGGGTGGGGGCTGGAGTTCCGGTGGACCTCCAGCCCACCCCAACTCCTCCCCTCCCCCAGCGTTCTGAATCCCTGGTGGTCCGTGGTCACCCCCCCCCCCTCCCTTCCGGCCCCCCCGGCTGGCCCCCCTACCTTTTGTTGGAGGAGGGACGCAGCTTGCCTGCCTCCCTCCTCTTCCTGTTGACGCCACTGCAAAATGGCGGCGCCCAGCGCTGCCCATTGCATCCTGGGATGCGGTGGGCGGGGCTATTCGGGGGGGGCTGGAGACCCACTGGATCTCCAGCCCTCCCTGAGCATGGAAGGGGTCGGAACATCGGGGGGACCGGAGGTCCACCGGACCTCCCGTCCCCTGTTTGCGTTTGCTTTGGGGGGGAACGGGGGCCTGCCAGCATGCAACTGCATGCTGGACAGGGCTCACCATTCCTCCCCAATGATCCGCAAAGTCTAACACCAGCTCAGAGCTGGCGTTGATTTTGCCGCGGCCAGCGACCCAATCTTTGGCGCGCTGGCCGCTGATCATTGGGGATGAATGCGTTAAGCGCTGATTAGCATGCATTTGCAAGCTAATTGCGCTCGAAGCCCTGTTTAGCATGCATTTGCATGCTACTTGCGCTAAGAGCCCTCGAGTGCGTTGTTTCAGGCGCTCGAGGGCTCTGATCATGGGTCGGCAGCAAACTCCGGCGCTAGTATGGCGTTAACAGCCTCTAGCGCCGGAGTTTGCTTTTGATCATGAGGGCCTTAGCGAGCTGTGCACATAAATCTCAATTAATGCCAATTAGTGCTGATAGTTGCTTGTTCACATCCAATTAACAGTACTGATTAGCTAGTTAACCAATTAAGTTACACGCATTGTTACAGAACACGCTTTGATTTCTGCACAGAAATGAAGACGCGGTATATAGAATTTGGGGGTACTTGCACAATTGGTATCTATCTTCAGGCGCCCATTAATAGAATTGTGCTTTAAAAGTCAGTGTCACCCTGGGTTCACCTCATTCCTTCTAGTCTGACTGGTTTTGAAGGTATCCACAATCAATAGCCGTGAGAGATATCTGAATGTATTGCCTCCACTCCATGCAAATTTACCTCAGGCATATTCATTGCAGAAACCTTGAAAACTGGATTGGCTGAGGGGCCCCCAGGAATAGTTAGGGAATTACTGCTGTGCACCCATATTTGCTTTCTTGTGATTTAGGATCTTTCGTATTGGAATTCTGTGATGACTTTTGCCATCACCTGCTCCAGAACATAAAAACAAAGGAGTAGCCATACTGGGTCAGACCAAGGGTCCATCTAGCCCAGTATCCTGTTTTCCAAACAGTGGCCAAGCCAGGTTACAAGTACCTGGCAGAAACCCAAATTGTGGCAACATTCCATTCAGAATCTCAAAGAGTAGCGATTCCATGTAGAACCCCAAAGAATAGCAAGATTCTGGAATCCTAAAGAGTAACAAGATTCCATTCAGAATCTCAAAGAGCAGCAACATTCCATACTACCAATCCCAGGGCAAGCGGTTAATTCCCATGTCTGTCTCAATAGAAAACTATGGACTTTTCCTCCAGGAATTTGTCCAAACCTTTTTTAAACCCAGATACGCTAACCACTGTTACCATACCCTCCAACAAAGAGTTCCAGAGCTTAACTATTCGTTGAGAGAAAAAATATTTCCTTCTATTTGTTTTAAAAGTATTTCTATGTAACTTCCTCGAGTGTCCCTTAGTCTTTGTACTTTTGGAGCAAGTAAAAAATCGATTTACTTCTACTTGTTCTACACCACTCAAGATTTTGTAGACCTCAATCATATCTCCCCTCATCCGTCTCTTTTCCAAGCTGAAGAGCCCTAACCTCTTTAGACTTTCCTCATACGAGAGGAGTTCCATCCCCTTTATCACTTTAGTCACTCTTCTTTGAACCTTTTCTAATTCCACTATATCTTTTTTGAGATACGGCAACCAGAACTGAACGCAATACTCAAGGTGTGGACGCATCATGGAGCGATACAAAGGCATTATAGTATTTTCGGTCTTATTCAGCATCCCTTTTCTAATAATTCCTAGCATCCTGTTTGCTTTATTGGCTGCCGCCGCACACTGAGCAGAAGATTTCAGTGTATTATCTACAATGACACCCAGATCTTTTTCTTGAGCGCTGACCCCCAAGGTGTACCCTAGCATCAGGTAACTGTGATTCGGATTATTCTGTCTAATGTGCATCACCTTGCATTTGTCCACATTAAATTTCATCTGCCATTTGGATGCCCGGTCCTCAAGTTTCCTAAGGTCTTCCTGCAATATTTCACAGTCTGCACGTGTTTTAACAACCTTGAATAGTTTTGTGTCATCTGCAAATTTGATCACCTCACTCGTTCTGATTTCCATATCATTTATAAATATGTTAAATAGTACCAGTCCCAGTACAGATCCCTATGGAACTCCACTATTCTCCACTGAGAGACATAACCATTTAACCCTACCCTCTGTTTTCTGTCCAATAACCAATTCCTAGTCCACACCAGAACCTTAACCTCCTATCCCATGACTCTTTAATTTTCTCAGGAGTCTCTCATGAGGATTTTGATAAAGTTCTGAAAATCTAGATACACTACATCAACCGGCTCACCTTTATCCACGTTTATTTATGCCTTCAAAGAAATCAAGCAAATTGGTGAGGCAAGTCTTCCCTCAGCTGAACCCACGCTGACTCTGTCCCATTAAACCATGTTTGTCTACGTGTTCTACAATTTTATTCTTTATAACTAGCTGTTGAGCCCGTAAAAACGGGCTAGTACAGGAAGAGGGGGGGGGGGTTGAAAGCCCCTTCCTGTCGCCGCTGCAAGGCCCCCCCGCCGCCGAGCTTGCCCCCCCGAGTCGCTGCCACCCCTCCATCCGGTCCGGGCCCTCACTCCGCTATTGAAACAGAGAGGGAACGCAGCACACAGCTCTGCTGAGCTGCCGTCGGCCTTCCTTCTTCTTCTCTGCCTGTGTCCCGCCCTCGTGTGATGTAACATTGTCGAGGGCGGGACACAAGCAGAGAAGAAGAAGGAAGGGCGGCAGCTCAGCAGAGCTGTGTGCTGCGTTCCCTCACTGTTTCAATAGCGGTGCGAGGGCCCGGCCGGGTGGAGGGTGGGGGGAGCGTTAGCGACGGCGGTTTCGTCCCTCGCAAATGCGCAGTAGAGACCCTCTCTGTTCCGCTCCCATCATAACGTATTGACGCGGGGGCGGGGCAGAGAGGGTCTGTACTGCGCATTTGCGAGTGAGTACGACACTCACCATTTATATGTTTGATAGTTTCCACTATTTTGCCCGGCACCGACATCAGGCTTACTGATCTATAATTTCACGGATCACCCCTAGACAGTGGTGTAGGAAGGGTGGGGAGGTGCTGGCAGTCCGCCCCGGGTGCACGCTGCTGAAGGGTGCAGAGAGCAGCCGCGCGCCTTTCGGCTCAGCTGGTTCCTTGCTCCCTCTGCCCCGGAACAGTGGAGCCGACAGGCGCGCGGCTGCTCTCTGCACCATCCAGCAGCCAAGAATGCACCCGGGGGGCGCGTGCTGCACCCTGGGGAGACGGACGCCGTTGCACCCGGGGGGGGGGGGGTGTGCAGCGGTGATCCGCCCCGGGTGGCAGCCGACCTAGGATCGCCACTGCGCCTAGAACCCTTTTTAAAAATCAGAATCACATTGGCCACCCTCCAATCTTCAGATACTATGGATGATTTTAATGACAGGTTACATATTACTAACAGCAGATCAGCAATTTCGTGCTTGAGTTCTTTGAGTATCCTTGGATGTATGCCATCTGGTCTAGGTGATTTACTACTCTTTAATGCATGCCTATGGCACGGTTGTTGCCATTTCTTTCCTGGGCATGGGCAGAACATTGACGCTTAATGTGAGCTCTCACTTCCCTGGTTCAAAATTTTACTGAAGACCTATTTTTTTTCAGTTAGCCTTCAACATCCCTCCTGAGTGTTGACCTAAGCCTGCTTATTCTATAATGCAGCACAAGCACAGCGATTTTAATTGTAATTTTATTATGTTTAAGTTGTGTGACTGAGAATCTTGTTGAGTGTGTGTGTCTTTCCTATCACATATTGGAGTTCCTTTACTTTTATTAGGTTATTGTTGTAACTGTAAACCGCTTTGACCTTCTCAAAGAAAAGGTGGTCTATCAAATACCAATTAAACTTAAACTTATATTACATAAGGTCAGGGCTGCTGGGAGACATGGAGGGGCATAATTGAACGAAAACGCCTATCTCCATGGGCGTTTATCTCCGAGAACGGGTCAGTGAAGGGGCGGACCGAACCGTATTTTCGAAAAAAATAGACGCCCATGTTTTATTCAACAATGTGTGAGCTGGGCGTTTTTGTTTTTCAGCGATAATAGAAAATGAAAGCGCCCAGTTCAAAAACGAATAAATCCAAGACATTTATTCGTGGGAGGGGCCAGGATTCGTAGTGCACTGGTCCCCCTCACATGCCAGGACACCAACCGGGCACCCTAGGGGGCACTTTTACAAAAACACAAAAAAAAGGTAAAAGAGCTCCCAGGTGCATAGCACCCTTCCCTTGTGTGTTGAGCCCCCCAAATCCCCCTCAAAACCCACTGCCCACAAGTCTACACCATTACTATAGCCCTAAGGGGTGAAGGGGGGCACCTACATGTGGGTACAGTGGGTTTGGGGGGGTTGGACGACTAATAAGCATTAAGCAGCACAATTGTAACAGGTAGGGGGGGATGGGCCTGGGTCCACCTGCCTGAAGTCCACTGCACCCCCTAACAACTCCTCCAGTGACCTGCATACTGCTGCCAGGGAGGTGGGTATGACATTTGAGGGTGAAAATAAAAATGTGTGAAACATCATTTTTTTGTGGTGGGAGGGGGTTAGTGACCACTGGGGGAGTCAGGGGAGGTCATCCCCGATTCCCTCCAGTGGTCATCTGGTCATTTAGGGCACTTTTTGGGGCCTTATTCGTGAAAAAACAGGGTCCAGGAAAAGTGTCCTAAATTCTAGCTAAAAATGCATACTTTCTTCCCATTATCAGTGAAATGCGCCCATCTTTGTTCGGCAGATAACCACGCCCCAGTTCCGCCTTCGCCACACCTCTGACACGCCCCCATAAACTTTGTCCGCATCCGCGACGGAGTGCAGTTGAAAACGTCCAAAAATCGGCTTTCGATTATACCGCTTTATTCGTTTTTGTGAGATAAACGTCCATCTCCCGATTTAGGTCGGAACTTGGGCGTTTTTCTCGTTCGATTATAAGCTGGATAGTAACATAGTAGATGACGGCAGAAAAAGACCTGCACGGTCCATCCAGTCTGCCCAACAAGATAAACTCATATGTGCTACTTTTTGTGTATACCTTACCTTGATTTGTACCTGTCTTTTTCAGGGCACAGACCGTGTAAGTCTGCCCAGCACTATCCCCGCCTCCCAACCACCAGCCCCTCCTCCCACCACCGGCTCTGGCACAGACCGTATAAGTCTGCCCAGCACTATCCCCGCCTCCCGCCACCGGCTCTGCCACCCAATCTTGGGTAAGCTCCTTAGGATCCATTCCTTCTGAACAGGATTCCTTTATGTTTGTCCCACGCGTGTTTGAATTCTGTTACCGTTTTCATTTCCACCACCTCCCGCGGGAGGGCATTTCAAACATTCACTACTCTCTCCGTGAAAAAATACTTCCTGACATTTTTCTTGAGTCTGCCCCCCTTCAATCTCATTTCATGTCCTCTCGTTCTACCTCCTTCGCACCTCCAGAAAAGGTTTGTTTGTGGATTAATACTTTTCAAATATTTGAAGGTCTGTATCATATCACCCCTGTTTCTCCTTTCTTCCATGCATAATCTATGGAGGGGCTGGGCTGCTGCCGCAGCTGCCTCCTCTACTCAAGGCTGCCCCCTGCTGCCCACTGCCTCCTTGCCTTCCTACATCTGCTCTTCTCTTGGTCTGTTGCTCTCCTGTGTGCCGGGACCTGGGTTATTGCATCCTGAATCCTGACACACCCTAATGTTTTATTATTGTAATGCAGTATACCGTAATTGTCTCTTGGTTATTTTTGGATTTTGCTCACACCTTTTTCAGTAGTAGCTCAAGGTGAGATACAATCAGGTACACTGGGCTCACAACCTGAGTTTAGACCTGAGGCAATGGAGGGTTAAGTGACTTGCCCAGGATCACAAGGAGCAGCAATGGGATTTGAATCAGCCACTTCTGGATGTCAAGAGTGGTGCTCTAACCGCTTGGCCACTAGGCCACTCCCTGAGAATACAGCAAGAATGTTTGACATATTCTTGATGTATATCACCTTGAGTGAATTCCTTCAAAAAGGTGGTAGGTAGGTAAATAATTAAATAAAGAAATGAAGCCTAATAAATACATAGGTTAGACATACAACTGCATATTTGTTCCCTCTTCATCATCCCCTCTTTCAGTCTCTCAGAACAGAGCTGATGAGAGGTGCACTCAGTACTTCCTTGGGCCCTTTAGAACTGGGAACTTGGGTTTCCAAGGAGGATGTACCAGGAGTTTCAGACCACTGAGGATGGGATGACAATCAGAGTCAAATGAGCTGCAGACGGAGGTAGGCAGAATTACTGGGAATTTTGATCTCCTGATATCAGGGAGGCAGTGGGATCAGGTTTGCTGCAAAGGTGATATCATTGAGGTGGCCTGATGGCAAAGATGCAAACTCTAGCCCAGGACACACGTCTGGCGCTCCTGCGGTCATGGAGATAGAACCGTTCAGGGGTATTTCAGGGGAAGCGTGGGGTGGGGGAGGGGGAATGCTCTGGTATTATGGGTTTCAGTCTGTTGACATTGGTGGGCAATGGTGGGCTTCACTTGTACTGCAGGTAAGGTACATTAAGGTACCAGGGATTTGGGGTTCTTGCTATTGGGATAATAATGGGATTCAAGTTGGTCACAGAGGGGATATGCTGAGGTACTGGGAGTTTGGGTCTCTTCATATGTGTGTGTCTGTAATGTGGATGTGGATGTATCCATACTTTTGTTATTGTGTCTCTGTATAGCACATGTGGTTGTACACTGTGTGGGTGGTAGTCTGTATAACCCTGTAGACAGTTCCCCACAGATATTCCCATATTGTGTAAAAAAGCCCCCCCTGCTTCGTACTTCCTTCCCCTCCCTCTACCTCCTGCCCTCTCTTGACACCTATAACCACCACCATGCCAACACCCAGATGTTGACTGGATCCTAAAAACCCTGTGAAACTGAGGGGAACATTTTTTCTTTGAAAGTGGATACTACTGTTTCAGCTTTTGTGACCCAGCCCGAGCCCACTTGGCAGACGGTGATTAATGACACTGGGGGTCAGAGGCCACAGCAGAGTTCACCGACCTCCTGGTTCCTAATGGGGCCTCCAAATCCTGTGGCAAAAATTCACTTTCAAGCTGACCGGCTGCTGGGCTTTCCCCGGCTGGGGAGCCCCTGTGAACAAGCACATCACACGTGAATCATTCAGGGAAAGCCTGGACTTAGCCGCTCTTTGAATTTGAGAATGAAAGATGCTGGGGGAGGGAGTAACCTGAGCTAACCCTGGGGGCAATGGCAGGAGATCAATATACAGAAGTGACTTCAGGAAAATTCAGCAGGAATGCTTGTTGGAGGTGTCAAGAGTGCAGGAAAGCACAACCAGGAATGAAGCTAGATATTGTGTGAAGCTCTACAAGTGGGGTTTATTACTCAGCATAGTGCAGACAACATGTGGCTAAGTATTGCCTCCCCCCCCCCCCCCAAAGGTATGCTTCTAAAACAGACAATCCCAGGGCTGGGGTGGAGGAGTAGCTTAGTGGCTACTGCAGCAGATGGAGACCCTTAGAACCAGGGTTCAAATTGTAACATAGTAGATGACGGCAGATAAAGACCTGTACGGTCTGCCCAACAAGATAAACTTATTATGCGTGGTACGTGATTCTGGCCTCCATGGGACCGACTCTTTCTGCAGCCTTGGAAGTGCAGTCTATGGGGTGGCAATGCGGTGTTTCTCAGCTGCACTGTCACGGTCCTACCATGACTCTGGAGCCAGGACAATACTGCCTGTGGGCAGCGGGAGGAGCCATCCTTCACAGTCCGACAAACATTGCAGGACTGGCATCGGCTTTCCAAAAATACTAGGACTAGGGGGCATGCAATGAAGCTACAATGTAGTAAATTGAAAACGAATCGGAGAAAGTTTTTCTTCACTCAACGTGTAATTAAACTCTGGAATTCGTTGCCAGAGAATGTGGTAAAGGCGGTTAGCTTAACGGAGTTTTGCTGGTTTATCAAGGAGTGAACTGGCAGAACGAAATAAGAAGACTGATACTTCTGGGGCCCTGCTGTGCTCCTTGCTGGTTCCCAGGGCCGTGCCGATGCGGTAAGCGGGGTAAGCACCGCAGGAGGGCGCCCACCTCTGGAGGGCGCCGCCGCGGTGCTTACCCTCGCCCCGCGCCGCCGAGGCCTTTAAATCTTTTACTTGCAGTCGCAGCAGCAGCGTCTGTGAAAGCGGAGCGCTGCCGACGTCTCCCTTCCCTTCGCGCTGTTGGTTCCCTCAGTGTCCCGCCTTCTTCTGACGTCAGAAGAAGGCGGGACACTGAGGGAACCAACAGCGCGAAGGGAAGGGAGACGTCGGCAGCGCTCCGCTTTCAAAGACGCTGCTGCGACTGCAAGTAAAAGATTTAAAGGCCCCCAGGGCGTGCCGCGATCATCTACACGGGGGGGGGGGGGGGGGCGCCAACTGTTCGTCTGCGGGGGGGGGGGGGGGCAGCACAGACCCTTGGCACGGGCCTGCTGGTTCCTAGCCATGAATGGTGTTCTGATAATCATACAATCCATAATATCCCCCTGTATATGACTGGATGGACCGTACAGGTCTTTATCTGTCGTCATGTTGTATGTTACTATGCTGCTGACTTCTTCATACCGGGGGAGGTTTTGGTCAAACAGCTGTTCAGTTGGCGGGCTTGGGTTTCCCCATCAGCAAAGGTAAACACTTTAACAGGGGGGGGGGGGGGGGGGAGAAAGCAGAGAGAAATAGGTGGCCCCTCCAGTCTATCCCGAGGTTCCCCCCACCCCACCCCCAAAAAATGGGCTGCTGGCTAAGCTCTTGGTACAATACTGTCACGAAACACCTAGCCACCCGCCTGTGGCTACCCCGTGGCCACTTAGAGGGTCTATCCCCAGCACAGCTCAGGACTGCTTGTACCTGCCGTTTGTGCTCTAAACTAGCACCCTCTTCCCACCAACTGGGTCCCAACCGCCTCTGGGGGAGTCTCTCGCTCTCAAGGTGTTCCCCAGTGATTTCTAGGTTACTAGGGCCACACTCTCAGTGGTTCCACAGTTCCTAGAAAGCACTCACAGACCCAACACACAAACCATTAGGATTCTTAGTCAGTCCAGACAAGCAGAAACAATAAACTAAAGATGTTTATTGTCATGAAAAATTAGAACAATGAACAGAAAAGGTGCAAAAACTGAAAAAGGATTACTTAAAAAACTATCTAAACATTTGTTTACTATCTAAATAGTACCTGGGAAGATCAGGACATATAGCTGCTCACAGGACATATACCTGTTCACTTCAAATATAACTGTTCATAGGGCCTCAGCAAAGATATCCTTCTCTCTTTCCTCCCTGGCTAAGACTGGAGAAAAAGCCAGTACATCCTAGATGAATTGAGCTCCTGGGCCAATCAGAGCCCAGAATAGAGCCTTGCACGGGAACGGGGTTTGTAGGAATCCTGCGGAGCTCATGGGGTTCCCTCGAGGACAGAAGCAGTTCTGTGGTGTTACTGTTAAATCCTCTCTGCTCCTCTCTGCACAGACCTCAGCTTTTACAAAGGCACAAGCATCAGATCAGATGTCACCTGACCTACTGGAGTGTGCATGTGGCGACCTCTCAACACACAGTGCCAGTGAATCAGAGACAAGAGTGTTACCAAGTTCCAACTTCTGTTCCTTCCTTGCCTGCAGTGCAGCGCCTCAGACCCAGAGAGACACTGAGAGAGCCGACCGGAATGTTCTTAGTGCACCATTAAATTCTTGCAGGGACAGGCGGGGACGGGTTAAATTCTTGCAGAGATGGGTAAGTTTCCAGTGGGAAAGGGCGGAGACGGGTAAGATTTCTGTCCCTGTGCAACTCTCTAGCCCAGAACAACAAGTTTTAAAAGTAGCTGGCCACATCACTGCAGGTTACCTCTTATCTGAGTTAACTAACGAAGGAACAGTCAGTTCTCTGTAACAGATTTAAACTAGAAAGCTGCATGGGAATCCTGCGGGGAACCCGTGGGGATGGACTAAGGTCCACGGGGATCCCGTGGGGATGGACCCGGGTCCTGCGGGGTTCCTCCACAACTAAAAGGGAGCTTTGCGTTCCCTCCATACCTCAGATCATCCTGGTGGTCTAGTGGCTTGCTTCAGGGAAGGAAAGGTCCCCATGCTTTCCTGTCCACTGCCACTTGTTTAAAATGGCCGCCGAGACTTCAAGCGGCAGCTGCTTAGTAAAAGGAGCCCATAATTGGCTATCCAGCTTATAATTGAAAAAGAAAAACGCCTATATTGCGACCCAAATCGGGAGATAGACGTTTATCTCACAAAAACGAATAAAGCGGTATAATCGAAAGCCGAATTTGGACGTTTTCAACTGCACTCCGTCGCGGATGCGGACAAAGTTGATGGGGGCGTGTCGAAGGCGGAACTGGGGCGTGGTTATTGGCCAATCAGAGATGGGCGCCTTTCGCCGATAATGGAAAAAAAATATGCGTTTTTAGCGAGAATTTAGGGCACTTTTCCTGGACCCTGTTTTTCCACGAATAGGGCCCCAAAAAGTGCCCTAAATGACCAGATGACCACTGGTGGGAGTCGGGGATGACCTCCCCTGACTCTCCCAGTGGTCACAAACCCCCTCCCACCACAAAAATATGCCGTTTCACAACTTTTTATGTTCACCCTCAAATGTCATACCCACCTCCCTGGCAGCAGTATGCAGGTCCCTGGAGCAGTTATTAGGGGGTGCAGTGGACGTCAGGCAGCTAGACCCAGGCCCATCCCCCCCCCACCTGTTACACTTGTGCTGGTAAATGGGAGCCCTCCACACCGCTCCCCAAACCCACTGTACCCACATGTAGGTGCCCCCCTTCACCCCTTAGGGCTATAGTAATGGTGTAGACTTGTGGGCAGTGGGTTTTGAGGGGG
This sequence comes from Microcaecilia unicolor, assembly GCF_901765095.1. Taxonomy (NCBI): domain Eukaryota; kingdom Metazoa; phylum Chordata; class Amphibia; order Gymnophiona; family Siphonopidae; genus Microcaecilia; species Microcaecilia unicolor. The sequence goes on along the minus strand of NC_044032.1, from coordinate 24,998,987 downwards.
ATTTGGGGGGCTCAACACACAAGGGAAGGGTGCTATGCACCTGGGAGCTCTTTTACCTTTTTTTTTGTTTTTGTAAAAGTGCCCCCTAGGGTGCCCGGTTGGTGTCCTGGCATGTGAGGGGGACCAGTGCACTACGACTCCTGGCCCCTCCCACGAACAAATGCCTTGGATTTATTCGTTTTTGAGCTGGGCGCTTTCATTTTCCATTATCACTGAAAAACAAAAATGCCCAGCTCACAAATTGTCGAATAAAACATGGACGTCTATTTTTTTCGAAAATACGGTTCGGTCCGCCCCTTCACGGACCCGTTCTCGGAGATAAACGCCCATGGAGATAGACGTTTCCGTTCGATTATGCCCCTCTATGTTTACTTGGATATTCAATGCCAGTACCCGGGCACAGTCTAGCACTGAATAAAGCAGCGAAGGTCAGAAAAATGCTGACTGCCCCCGGCTGAATACTGACCCCTAGGAAAAAAGTTTTATAAAGCATTTTCAGCATGTAATTGAGTGCTATTGGGGATCACTGTACATGCATATTTTATGTTTAAATACATTTTTATTGTTCCAGTGCCAACAAAGTACAGAAATTCGTAACGTACATTACAGGAACAGGTATTTAGAAATCTTTATAAACAAAGCAATACCCCTCCCCCCCAACCAAACCCATAGTACATCTCCGAGGAATTCAAGGAATCCTTTAATACAAGCAGAGTGCATTAAGATTTAACAGACAACTGCGCAATCTGGAAGGCAAGGACAATCAGAGAAGTTCCTATGTCTCTTGAAATGGCTGACCTCTCTGGTCTTCCAGCGTATGGATGCCCTGATGTTCCAAACACATTCGGCGGCTCTTTTACTAAGGCACGCCGAAAAATGGCCTGCGCTGGTGTAGGCGCATGTATTGGACATGCGCAGGTCCATTTTTCAGCGTGCCTGCAAAAAAGGCCCTTTTTTTTTTTTTTTTTTGCAAAAATGGACATGCGGCAAAATAAAAATCAGTGTGCGTCCATTTTGGGCCTGAGACCTTACCATCACCCACTGACTTAGCGCTAAGGTCTCACACGTTAACTGGGCAGTAATCGTCAGCATGCGTACACTACTGATTACCGCCCGGTTAGCGCCACGCGGTAGAAAATAGAAATTATTTTCCGCCGCGTGTCAAAATTAGAATTACCGCCCCGGGCACACGGTAGCTGGGTGGTAGTTCTAATTTTATGCAAGCTGTACGCACCAGTGGGGTAGCTACGTGGGGCCACGGGGGCCTTGGCCCCTGAAGATTTGGTCCTGTACCCCCATGCCGACGACCATCTCGACCCCCCCTCCCGCCATCAACCCGCCGCCGCCTACCTTTGCTGGCGGAGGACCCCAACCCTCGCCAGCTGAGGTCCTCTTCTGCTGGAGCAAGGCTTTGTTCAGTTTCTGAGTCTGACATCCTGCACGGACGTCAGCCGACCCCCCCCTCCCGCCGCCAACCCGCCGTTGCCTACCTTTGCTGGCGGGGGACCCCAACCCTCGCCAGCCGAGGTCCTCTTCTAACGGCGCAAGGTTTTGTTTAGTTTCTGACGTCCTGCACATTGTACGTGCAGGACGTCAGACTCAGAAACAGAACGAAGCCTTGCATCGGAAGAAGAGGACCTTGGCTGGCAGGGGTTGTGGTCCCCCGCCAGCAAAGGTAGGTGATGGCGGCGGCGGGGGAGGGTTGGCGGTGGGGGGGGTCGGGAGGGTCGTCAGCAGGGGGAGGGTGAAAAGTGGTGGTGGTGGCGGGGTCGGCAATGGTGGGGGAGGGGGGGGTCGGCGGCACCAAAGGGGGCTAAAATGTGCCCCCTCACCTCAAGCTCTGGACCCCCCTCCCGCCAAAGTCTGGCTATGCCCCTGATACGCGCGTAGGGACCTACAAATCTTAGTAAAAGGGCCTTTTGGTGTAGTAACAAGGAACGCACCCAGCCACCTTTGGTACCTTTATAATGTATTTGCCTTGAACTATAACTGAAAAAGACACGAGCTATATCCAAAATCTTTTTCCCCTTTCCCTTTCTCTTTATAATATGAGCATGAAATAGGTCCCTTTTTTAACTTTTCACATAGGTGCCCTGTTTCAAAACTACAATGAACTCCGATACTGTATAATCCCAGGTAAAGAATTAGATGTAATTGCAACATTCTGAATTCTTTGCAATTTTTGCAAAAAAAAAAAAAAAAATTGGGGGGGGGGGGGGGGGGGGTGTAGGCTAATTAGCTGAGGACTGCAATAATTCAGCCTATTAGTAACTAGTGCATGAATTAGAATTGCTAAATCCTTTTTCTTCAAAAATGGAAATGGTAGTCACAACTGACACAAGGTTTAGCCACTTCATAGTAACATAGTAGATGACGGCAGAAAACACCTGCACGGTCCATCCAGTCTGCCCAACAAGATAAACTCATATGTGTATACCTTACCTTGATTTGTACCTGTCTTTCTCAGTGCACAGACCGTACAAGTCTGCCCAGCAGTATTTCCCGCCTTCCATCACCGGCTCTGGCACGGACCATATAAGTCTGCCCTCCACTATCCTCGCCTCCCAACCACCAACCTCTCTTCCCCCACCTGCTCCGCCACCCAATTTCAGCTAAGCATCTGAGGATCCATTCCTACTGCACAGGATTCCTTTATGCATATCCCACACATGTTTGAATTCCGTTACCGTTTTCATCTCCACCACCTCCCGCGGGAGGGCATTCCAAGCATCCACCACTCTCTCCGTGAAAAAATACTTCCTGACATCTTTTTTGAGTCTGCCCCCCTTCAATCTCAGATGGTGTCCTCAACAAGCTCTTTATTCAAAAACAGTAAGCAAAAAAGCGAGTTGTGTTTCGGCCCTACCAGCCTGCATCAGGGGTCTAAAAACAAATACATATCAATATATATATAAGTATACTGCTTTACAATATCCCTAGGTATGGTCTTAACAGTTATATGGTTTTTAATTATCTATTCCTTTTTTACTGTTTTTTAAATATATTTATGATTTGTTTTTTTATATATTTTTATTTATGTACAGTGTACTCCATTTAAGCGCACGTCGGATAAGCGCATGCTCTGTTTAACTGCATGCCGTACTTCGGTCCCGTTTTTGGCGCCATCAATTTCTATGGGGACAAACTTCGGTTTAGCGCACCACTGATAAGTGCAAGATTCGCTTATATGCATGGTTTAAGACCGCTCCTCTGCAGGAAAGACTCCACATAAGAGCGCACACGGAATATGGAAGCCGATTGGCGCGTGACAAAGGGGCGGTAAATTTGAAATCTCGGTTAACCACCACAGGCAGAATAAGAGAAAGAATGTTGTTAGAGTGTACACTGGAGTCGTCATCGTCGCACAACTGTAAGACTTTAACACTGGCTGATCTAATAGAAGTTCTTAAAAAATTAGAAAACAAACAAAGTCAAGTATCTATTGCTAAAGAATATGGTGTCAATCCCAGTAAAATTTCACGTATCTTGAAGCAGAAAGACCAGCTTCTGGAAGACTGGCAAAACAATACAAATCCACACCAGAAATGAAAACGGGCAGGAAAAGCTGAGGAGGTAGAAGATGCTCTTCTTCGGTGGTGTTCTTGAGTCAGGAGCAGCCAGTTTCCTGTCAGTGGTCCACTGCTTATGGAGAAAGCTAATCAGCTAGCTGAAAGTCTTGGATTAACTGAATTCAAAGCCACTGTTGGATGGTTGGAAAGATGGAAGGAGAGGAACAACATAAAATTCAAGAAACAGCATGGTGAAAAACAAGACGTTGATGACTTTGGTGCTGAAAATTGGGTTTTCAGTTCTTCCTACCATCTTGAATGAGTTTGCACCTCCTGACATTTTCAATGCTGACGAAAACGGACTCTAGTGGCGAGCGATTCCTGATGGAATACTTGCATTCAAACAAGCCGAAACTACAGGAAGTAAAACGTTGAAGGACCGACTGACAATCCTCCTTTGCTGCAAATATGGATGGGAGTGAGAAGTTGGAACCACTTGTCACTGGAAAGAACAAACAGCCCCGTTGCTTCAAGAATGTTAAACGACTTCCTGTGTCATACGAGGCTAACGCAAATTCATGGATGACTGGGGAAATTTGGAAGCAGTGGCTAAAGAAGTTAGACACTAGAATGCGGGCATAAAAGCGTCAAATTTTGTTGCTTTGTGATAATTGTGCTGCACACAGTGATGATGTTAGGCTGTCTAACGTCAAGGTGGTCTTCCTGCCACCAAACACTACCTCTCTGATCCAACCTATGGATCCAACCTATGGATCAGGGCATAATAGCCAATTTCAAACAACATTATCGGGCTCTTGTGCTACGTCGTCTGATGAGCGTTATGGATGACCAGACTGGCAAGGATAAACGTGCTGCTGAATTGGCTCGTAATCTATCGCTGTTGGATTCCCTACATATGCAGAAAGAAGCCTGGAATCATGTTACATAGGCAACCATTGTGAACTGCTACAAGCGGGCAAGCTTTGTTAAAGATGTGGAGAGGGACGAAACAGATGTAGCTGTTGCAAACACATCAGATGAACAGGCTATTGGCATCCCAGCCGGTGTTACTGAAGAGGAGTTTCATCGCTATGTAGCTGTTGATTATGATCTACACACAACTGATGACAGCAGTGATATCCAGATATGCGCATACACGCAGGCAACGGCTGATGATGAAACAGATGATGAAATGAGCAGCAAGGCACATGCTGACGAAATTCAACAACCTCCTGTCACTTTTGCAAGAGCGCTGGAGAGTCTCAACACCGTGCGGGCCTATCTGGAGGCCACTGGATGTCAGTGCTATGACAGTTTTCACCGTCTGGCAGAAGTAGTCTATGGAACTCACAGAACCAAGAGTGTACAGAGGACTATGGCTGATTACTTCAAGTAAGCCTAATGTCAGTTAATGGAGACTGTATACTGTACGTATAACAAACAGTACTGTACATATGTTTATCAGATGTCAAGCTTCTTTGTTGGGTCACAACGGTTAAGTGCACGCTCTGGTTAACTGCATGTATTTCTTTGGTCCCAGACCCTTGAACTTAAGCGGATTGCACTGTATTTGTTTGTAGACCCCTGATGCAGGCCGGAAGGGCTGAAACACGACTCGTGTTGGGTCGCTTTTTTGTTTACTGTTTTTGAATAAAGAGCGTGTTGAGGACACCATCTGAGAGAGGTCACTTTTCTCCACTTGTTCGCTTGGCATTGATCTTCAGTGGCGAGGTTCCCTTCTGTTGGAGTTGACTTCAGGCACTTCTGAGACATGCAGGCCCAAAGACAACTCAGAATCAAGTCACCCCCCCCCCCTCAAGATCTGAAGCTGATGGCTAATAGGCAAATCCTCCCTCTTGAAATTATAGCTGGTTTCCTGATTCAAAAATCCTTGTTAAACAAGTGTTTGATTTCATGGGGGAGGGAAGGATCCAGATCCATTCATAATTGTATCGCATTAGCATACAATAAAAATGCATGTCTTCAGCTCTGATCACAATTCCTAATAGTCCAAAGTATAGCCTGTGTGCAGTGTGGCTGGAAAATTAGACTCCAATAAACATCACTAGCTTAGCAATAAATCCTCCCCAGAGGGGGTAATAAGAAACTTCCGAGTGCCACAGAAGCAAAACATGGTTGGAGGGGGGATAGGAGGGTTAATAATTAGACCTTCTAATGAGTTGCAAGTCAGAAGACACCTTCTATCCCTCCTCTCTGAAGTCCCCTCACTTTTTCTGCACATGCTCACAAAGCAGCAGTGCTAGTTACATCGATGGCTTCCATCCTGCCCTATTAACCCTACTGGCAATTGCCCTTTCTAAAGCAAACATACATAACAGCCTTTGCTTTCTGAATGGAAAGGGAATGGGATTTGATATACCACCTTTCTGTGGTTTTCACAATAATAATAAATATATTAAAAAGTGGTTTACATAGTATATACAGGTACTTATTTGTACCTGGGGCAACGGAGGGTTGAGTGACTTGCCCAGAGTCACAAGGAGCTGCAGTGGGAATTGAACCCAGTTCCCCAGGATCAAAGTCCACTGCAGTAACCACTAGGCTGCTCCTGCACTAGCAACATTCCATCTAGAATCTCAAATAATAGCAACATTCCATGTAGGATTTCAATAGAATCTGAAATAGTAGCAACATTCCATGTAGAATCTCAAATAGGGAAATGTGACTTGAAATACTGCCTTTCTGTGGTTTTTGCAACTACATTCAAAGCGGTTTACATAGTATATACAGGTACTTATTTGTACCTGGGCAATGGAGAGTTCCTGGTCTTTAAGCTGGAGATGTTGGGTGCTCTATCTACTGCTTAGGTTAATATGCTAAAAGGTGATACTGGACTAACTTAATATTACCTATTGGCAGCTTTTCTTCCTCCATCATATCTGAAAAGCAGAAGCTCTTCCTCTTATCATTGTATTACATGCTTGTGCCAGGCAGCTCAATAACTAGTCCTGAACACTCTCAGTGACAATAAAACTACCTCGCTATTATACACAATAGACACACAGCCATAGGATAGCACAAGGGGTGATCAATATTGGCTTCTCCATAAAACACTTCCGAACTGGCTTAATGACACTTTGCAGATGATACCTAACCTCAGTGCTTAACCTCTATTGCCTTTTAATTCTTTAATGCTCTCGCTTCTGAGTTATTCACCATCCACTGATACACTGAAAGACCCACAAGACTCAGACCTCAGGATGGAGAAGTCATAAATACATTAAACGTCATCTGCCATTTGAATGCCCAGTCTCCCAGTCTCATAAGGTCCTCTTCTAATTTTTCACAATCCGCTTGTGATCTAACAACTTTGAATAACTTTATATCATCAGCAAATTTAATTACCTCACTAGTTATTCCCATCTCTAGATAATTTATAAATATGTTAAAAAGCAGCGGTCCCAGCACAGACCCCTGGGGAACCCCACTAACTACTCTTCTCCATTGAGAATACTGACCATTTAACCCTACTCTCTGTTTTCTATCTTTTAATCAGCTTTTAATCCACAACAGGACACTACCTCCTATCCTATGACTCTCCAATTTCTCCTGGAGTCTTTCATGAGGTACTTTGTCAAACACCTCCTGAAAATCTAGATACACAATATCAACCGGCTCACCTTTATCCACATGTTTGTTCACCCCTTCAAAGAAATGTAGCAGATTGGTGAGGCAAGATTTCCATTCACTAAATCCATGTTGGCTTTGTCTCATTAATCCATGCTTTTGAATATGCTCTGTAATTTTGTTCTTTATAATAGACTCTACCATTTTGCCTGGCACTGATGTCAGGCTCATCAGTCTATAGTTTTCCGAATCACCTCTGGAATCTTTTAAAAAAAAAATCGGCGTTACATTGGCCACCCTCCAATCTTCCGGTACCATGCTCGATTTTAAAGATAAATTACATATTACTAACAATAATTCAGCAAGTTCATTTTTCAATTCTATCAGTACTCTAGGATGAATACCATCTGGCCCAGGAGGTTTGCTACTCTTCAATTTGTCAAATTGCGCCGTTACATCATGCAGTTTTATAGAAATTTCATTCAGCTTCTCAGCTTTGAATACCATTTCTGGCACCGGTATCCCTCCCAAATCTTCCTTGGTGAAGACCGAAGCAAAGAATTCATTTAATCTCTCCGCTATGGCTTTGTATCCCTCCTAAATCTTCCTTGGTGAAGACCGAAGCAAAGAATTCATTTAATCTCTCCGCTATGGCTTTGTCTTCCCTGATTGCCCCTTTTAACCCTTGGTCATCTAGCGGTCCAACTTTTGCCAGCTTCTTACTTTTAATATACCTAAAAACATTTTTGCTATGTGTTTTTGCCTCCAACGCAACGATTATTTGCTCTTCTGAGCCATAGTGTTGCTACCTTACAAATAAAACATTAGACACCAGCAGTCAACCAAGCTCATCCCCAGCCTCACATACCTGCACCTCCACTCCCCTATTCCCCCTGACATTTTCTGATGGAGCAGAGGGTGATCCTAGTCAACAGAAATACCAATAGGGAATCCACAAACGTGGAGAACTCAAAGAAGTCCCACAGATAATCACAAAACAACAGAGAAGTGGGTAAAAAACCAGGAGTCCCAGAGACTGGATCACAATGAAGATGAACCAAATTTTATTTAAACAGTATATTGACTCGACACAATGTTGTGTTTCGGCCAAAAGGCCTACATCAGGAGTCTAAATACTTGAGTAGAGACCACTGCAATACAGACTGCATTTTCCAGCATTACTAACTCTGGATCATCGTTATTGATCTCTACTCAAGTATTTAGACTCCTGATGTAGGCCTTTTGGACGAAACACAACGTTGTGTCTAGTCAATGTACTGTTTAAATAAAATTTGGTTCATCTTCATTGTGATCCAGTCTCTGGGACTCCTGGTTTTTTACCCACTTCTCTGTTGTTAACAGAAATACCAAGCCATGAGATGCTTGGGCCAGGAACCGAGCTACCAGTGTACACCAACCCAGTGGGCAGAGATGCCAAGGGTGAGACAGAGGGTCAAGGAGTGAGAATTTTCAAACGATGTGTCCAAGGAATACATTACAAAATTTTTTAAAAACCAGTTCTATAAGCAGGAGCCTAAATTCAGACTCAGTGCACATGTTACTGGACATGACTGTGCCAATAATTGAAAGTTAGGTGCACAGACGCTATTCTGTAATCGGAACGTGTAAGTCGCTTACCTTTGAATTCTATATACGCCCAAATATGATGCTATAATTATTGACGTTAATTGAGCAGTGTGTATTAGCTGCTGCTCGCTGACAGTGAAAATCTGCTATTTAAAAGGTATGCGGGGGGGGGGGGGGGGGGAGTTTGAGAGACCACATGGCGTGCAGGTGAGAGAAGGAGAGACCACATCACCTGTGGGATGAGGCAGGATTCCACTGCCCACCCATTCTGGTCTCAGGCCCACCCAGGTGTCTGGCTATGCCCCTGGGGCAGGAAAGAATGTTTTTTTTTCCTGCCCCCGCTGAGGCCCCTAGACCACAAGGGACCTTCAAGGTGGGACCAGGGAGGGTTCACTGTGGCTCGGGGGTGCTGTAGTGTGTGGTGGTAGAGCCTCTGGGAGCCCTGGAACCTTTGGGCCCTCGGGCACTGCCCGGTTGCCTGAATGGTCAGTCCACCCCTGATACCTGGAATATCTTTTGGCTGGTTTAAACTTAACCAGCCAGCGCTGAATATCATCCTGGCCGGTTATGTTTAAAAACCAGCCAAAAATAAACCGGATATTCAATGACGGTCACCAGAAACGGTAGTCAGCCTGGCTACCTCCCATGGTCTGAATACTGGGCCCTTTATGCTGCGGTAAAAATGCACTAGCGCTTATTGCAGCTTAGTCAAAGGACCCCCCCAAAATTTCGAAATTCCTGAATATAGCAAGTTACAATAGTCAAGACAGGAAAAATAATTATGTGGACCAGCTTTTGAAAATCATCCTGGGAATACAATCTCCTAATCTGACGTAAAAAAATACAAATATCAAATATTGTGGTTGAGTCCAATAGATTATTTAAAAGACAAACAGAATCAACCATAATAGGCAGATTACCCCGATACCTGGCCAAAGAGACGCGTCATGCAAGGTTCCACGTTAGGAGTTACGGACCAAGAAAGGGATCTGGGTATCGTCGTCGATAACACACTGAAACCTTCTGCTCAGAGTGCTGCTGCGGCTAGGAAAGCGAATAGAATGTTGGGTATTATTAGGAAAGGTATGGAAAACAGGTGTGAGGATGTTATAATGCCGTTGTATCGCTCCATGGTGCGACCGCAACTTGAGTATTGTGTTCAATTCTGGTCGCCGCATCTCAAGAAAGATATAGTAGAATTGGAAAAGGTGCAGTGAAGGGCGACTAAAATGATAGCGGACGACTTCCCTATGAAGAAAGACTAAGGAGGCTAGGGCTTTTCAGCTTGGAGAAGAGACGGCTGAGGGGAGACATGATAGAGGTATATAAAATAATGAGTGGAGTGGAACAGGTGGATGTGAAGCGTCTGTTCACGCTTTCCAAAAATACTAGGACTAGGGGACATGCGATTAAACTACAGTGTAGTAAATTTAAAACAAATCGGAGAAAATTTTTCTTCACCCAACGTGTAATTAAACTCTGGAATTCATTGCCGGAAAATGTGGTGAAGGCGGTTAGCTTAGCAGAGTTTTAAAAGGGGTTGGACGGTTTCCTAAAGGACAAGTCCATAAACCGCTACTAAATGGACTTGGAAAAATCCAAAATTCCAGGAATAACATGTATAGAATGTTTGTACGTTTGGGAAGCTTGCCAGGTGCCCTTGGCCTGGATTGGCCGCTGTCGTGGACAGGATGCTGGGCTCGATGGACCCTTGGTCTTTTCCCAGTATGGCATTACTTATGTACTTATGTCTATGGGATCACTGGACAAGGAGAGCAGTGGAGAGCCAGCAAAGTATGCTGTACTGCACAGGGCAAGAAAATTCTCTCCACAACTGAGACCAATCTGTGTTGGCAGAGTTTCTATCAGCCCCAGAGCTTCCCTGATAAAATGAATGAATCCTGATTTCACCCCCTGTGGTTGCAGAGTAGAACCAGTGGTATAGCCATAAGGGGGCCTGAGCCCCCTCACTTTTCTGCTCAAGCTTCCTCCGAAACTGTGGCACCCATGAGTGCCAGTGTCTCAGCTGAAGCATGCCACCAACCTCCTCACTGCACAAGCAGCAGAGGAGGGAACTGGTGGGGCTTGGCATCCCAGCAGCAAATGTAGGACTTAATACGGCCATGGGGGGGGGGAGGAGGGGTCAAAGAACTGAGAGAAAAAATGCATGCCCCTCCCCCCCACTCCACCCATGGGCCCTCTCCACCCATGGGTAGCACAGTAACATACAGTTGTAGATACAGGGATAACGCATGGCGTTCCTGATGTCCTGTCTACTGGACACGCCAGCAAAATGCAAATGAGGAGGGGGCTTAAGAATAGTGATAATGGGAATGACTGGAATTAGAAGGCTCAAGCCAGAACTGGATCCCCCCTCAGGCTCCTCAGATTTAAAAACATGTGATTCCCAATTGAAATATGAGATTATAGACAATATAAATTCACTCCCCACAGATATGTCTGTTAGTTAATAATGAGTGGTTAAACTCAATGTCAGATAAGTTTGTCTCTTGATAAATATTAGATTCAATTATTACTCTGAGTTTTTATCATTTGAAACTGATTCTCTGATTGGTTTAATAGAAACATGACGGCAGATAAAGGCCACATGACCCATCCGGTCTGCCCATCCTCTGTAACCCCTAATTCTTCCTGTTCATAAGCGATCCCACATGCTTATCCCATGCCTTTTTAAATCACGTGGTAACCAGGCGATAATGACCTACACATGCCAGAAAATAAAAAAAAGATTTTTCGGGCGCGGGTAACAGACATGCGCCAAAAATAAAAAATTACCACAAGGGCCATGCGGTAACTCCACTTTGGTGCGCATTGGGCACGCGTAGACGTTTACGTGGCTTAGTAAAAGGGCCTCTAAGTGACTTGCCCAGGGTCAGAAGGAGCTGCAATTGGAATTAAACCCAGGATGCTGGGATCAAAGTCTTCTACACTAACCATTTAGGCCACTCCTCCACTACCTGAAACACGGCTGTGTCATGCAGGTGCCTTTTGTATTTTTTACCATACTGCTTTGTTTTCTTGATTTTTTTTTCAACTCTATTTTCCGACTGTGTTGTGTTTATATTCAATACTACATGTCAAAAAAACACCATGCATAAATAAAAAACTACAAAAAATGTTTTGAAAACAACTCAATCTAGAATTCTGATTTGAAAATCACATGGCAGCTGATTGATTTCAGTTCTGTTGGGTCAGATACAGGTTACAGCAGCTTGTAACAAATGCCAGGGCTTGTCTGCATGCTTTCTACTGGCTGCAATACAACACACCTTACAGAATTATTCTAGTTTACGTGCTTTGGTTTGACTGGTGCCTCTTGCTCCCTTGGTTGGCCAGCTTTATCTGAACCTGCCTCAACTGGAGCTGGAGCTGTTACAAAGCTACAGTAAGTGGAGGAGTGGCCTAGTGGTTAGAGCACTGGTCTTGCAATCCCAAGGTGGTTTTGAAATCCAGAGGTGGCTGGTTCAAATCCCACTGTTGCTCCTTCTGATCTTGGGCAACTCACTTAACCCTCCATTGCCTCAGGTACAAACTTAGATTGTGAGTGCTCCTGGGACAGAGAAATATCCAGAGTACCTGAATGTAACTCACCTTGAGCTACTACTGAAAAAGGTGTGAGCAAAATCTAAATAAATAAATATATGGAATGTTGCCACTTTTTGAGATTCTGGAATGTTGCTACTATTTGAGATTCTACATAGAATGTTGCTAGTGGAGGAGTGGCCTAGTGATTAGAACACCAGTCTTGCAATCCCAAGGTGGCTGGTTCAAATCCCACTGCTGCTCCTTATGATCTTGGACACGTCACTTAACCCTCCGTTGCCTCAGATATAAACTTAGATTGAGCCCTATCCAGTGCACCTGAATGTAACTCACCTTGAGCTACTACTGAAAAAGGTGTGAGCAAAAATCTAAATTTAACAAAAAAATGGCATGCCACAGGCACAGTAACTTTGCCATGTGCATGCCACAAAATAATTTTTGGGGGGCACAGGGGCAATGTCTGGGGGCCAGAGAATGGGTGTATTCTGCACTAATCAGTTAACACAGCTACATTTCCCTGTGCTAACCAATTAGCATGTGCATAGCGCATGCGCATTTACTGCCTACATAATGGGTGGCGTTAAGAAATCACAAACTAATCTGTTTTAATGGCAAAATTAAGGGCCCTTTTACTAAGCCGTGGCAAAAGGTGGCCTGCGACAGTGTGCACGCGTCTTTTGGGCGTGCACCGTGCCAGTTTTTACTGCACCATGGAAAAAAAGGCCCCTTTTTTTTAAAAGGGCTGGAAATGGACGTGCGGCAAAATAAAAATCAGTGCACGTCCATTTATGGCATGAGACCTCACCGCCACCCACTGACTTAGCGGTAAGGTCTCACTTGCTACCCAGGTGGTAGGCATGCAGCGCACGCCAACTGCCGTTTACTGTCGGGTAAGCGCCACGTGTAGAAAATAGAAAACATTATCTACCACGTGTTTTCGGCGCATGCTAAATTCACAATTACCGCTCGGGGCATGTGGTAGCCAGGCGGTAATGCCAATTTGGTGCACGCTGGACACGTGTAGGCCCTTACGCACCTTTGTGGTCATTAATATTAAAAACAGGAAATTCGTCCATTTTATCCCAGCAGTAAAAATGGCCTTTGTGCGTGTGAAAGACCCAGATAATGCGCTAAGGCCACGTTTTACTGCTGTTTGGTAAAAAGGTCTCATAGTGTTGTGAATCTTTATTCAAATTTCCTTAGCTTTATTTTCCCCCTCCAATATATTTGAGCTCCCTTCCAGCCCAAGAATTGTATCAAAGGTCCGAGTCCTCTGACCAGAGGTGTAGCTAGACTTTGGCGGGAGGGGGGGTCAAGAGCCCGAGGTGAGGGGGCACATTTTACCCCCCCCCCCTCCCGCCATCAACCTGCCATCGCCGTCTGCTACCTTTGCTGGCGGGGGACCCCAACCCCTGCCAGTCGAGGTCCCCTTCTTCCTTCGTCAGACTCAGAAACAGAACGCCAGCAAAGGTAGCAGACGGCGACAGTGACTTGACTGCGGGTTGGGGGCAGGAGGGGGGGGGGGGCATGTCAATTTGGAACTACTGCCTGGCTACCGCATGCCCTGGGTGGTAATTCCATTTTTGACTTGCGTCTGATATGAGTGCCAAAAAATATATCTTTTTTTATTTTCTACCATGTGGCCCTAATTGAGAGGTAATCGGCAGTGAATGCGTGCTGACGATTACCGCCCGGTTAATGCGTGAGACCTTACCACTAAGTCAATGGGTGGCGGGAAGGTCCTGGGCCCAAAATGGACACGCAACAATTTTAATTTTGCTGCATGTGCATGTTCGGCCCCCTTCCTAAAAAGGCCTTTTTTGTAGGTGCGCTGAAAAATGGACCAGTGTGCGTTCAATACACATGCCTACACTAGCGCAGGCCATTTTTCGGCATAGCTATGGGGGGCATGGGGGGCCTGGACCCCCCAAATTTGCTCTGGGCCCCTGGTTTGGCTGGCGGGAGTCCCCAACCCCTGCCAGCTGAAGCCTTCATCCAGCGCTGGTCTCCAGCGAAGCCACATTGCCTGCCCTGCTCTCTCTTCCCCTCACGGTCCGGCATGCTCGTTTTAGTGAAACTCAGCATGCACACATGCTCAATCTCATTAAAACGAGCGTGCCGGACGCAAGAAAAGAGAGCAGGGCAGACAGTGCAGCGGCGCCGGAGACAAGCGCTAGATGAAGGCTTCAGCGTCAGCTGCCGGGGGTTGGGCACCCCCGCCAGCCAAGGTACGTGCGGTGGCGGTGCTTCAACTGGCGGGGGTTGGGGACCCCCAATAGCTGAAATATGTACAGCAGCGGCAGTTGGGGGAGGGAGCGGCAGGGTGGAGGTGAGGCAAAATGTGCCCTCCCACTTTGGGCTCTGGCCCCCTCCTACCTCAGGGTCTGGCTACGCCCCTGTTTTCAGCGCGCCTTAGTAAAAGGACCCCTGTCCTCGACCAGATTCCACTTCTCCGCCACTGGTGGTAGTAAAGCTACGAGGATGGTATGGGAGTTGCGTTCCAAGACGTATGAAGAGAGACTTGCTGACCTGAACATATATACTCTGGAGGAAAGGAGGAACAGGGGTGATATGATACAGACGTTCAAATATTTGAAAGGTATTAATCCGCAAATGAATCTTTTCCAGAGATGGGAAGGCGGTAGAACGAGAGGACATGAAATGAGATTGAAGGGGGGCAGACTCAGGAAAGATGTCAGGAAGTATTTTTTCACGGAGAGGGTGGTGGACGCTTGGAATGCCCTCCCGCGGGAGGTGGTGGAGATGAAAACGGTAACGGAATTCAAACATGCGTGGGACAGGCATAAAGGAATCCTGTGCAGAAGGAATGGATCCACAGAAGCTTAGCTGAAATTGGGTGGCGGGGGGAAGAGGGGTTGGTGGTTGAGAGGCTAGGATGGGGGAGGGCAGACTTATACGGGGTCTGTGCCGGAGCCAGTGATGGGAGGCGGGACTGGTGGTTGGGAGGCAGGAAATACTGCTGGACAGACTTATACGGTCTGTGCCCTGAAAAAGACAGGTACAAATCAAGGTAAGGTATACACATATGAGTTTATCGTGGGCAGACTAGATGGACCGTGCAGGTCTTTTTCTGCCGTCATCTACTATGTTACTAAAGCGTTTTCACCATGGTCACACAAATACCGTAACAGAATGTCGTTTTGCTGGTTCTTGATCAATGCTATCAGTTTACAGGAGCTGGTGAAAGTGTGAAACAGGAACCACTCCGGCCTTATCTCTGGAGAGCTTCTCCAAGCGCTGAATTTATAGCTATCAATTGACTTTCATGGCAAGGGAGCAGCAGACCCGGGGACTCTGATTTATTTCATTTCTGTTCCACAAAAGCTAAGTAAGATGTGGCCAAGAGTGAGAAAAAAACACACACAGAGAATGCTAGTTAATTAGTGTCCTTATCTGCTTCTGCTGAATGAAGATTTAGTTAATTAGTACTGGAAAAGGAGAGATAATGAGCAGGCTAGGACAGCTCATGAATCTTTTCACTGCCTCTCTTCTGATTGATAACTTTCAGAGCTGTGAAGTCTTTTTTTTTTCCTTTTGGAGGTGACAAGTGCATTTTGCCCCTATTCATTGAGCTATTTGCCTGAGCTTAGATGTTTCTGTCTCTGTCTCCCCTCTCCACCCCCCTTCCCTATTATTCCCGCCCCTTCCCCAATCAATCTCCCATAGATACAATTTATACAGATATTGACCCTGACAGTCAAAGGATTTATGCTCCTAATTTGGAGAGTTATGCTTTTAAATTGGCCTCTCTGAAAGTTTACTACAGCTGAGTTGCCTAACTTTATACTCAAAAATTTCACTAAGCGTCTAAATTTCAGACCATAAAGAGTGGGTGGCACTGGGAGGGGGGCAGATTTAGGGCAGGGGACTAAAGTTAGGAGCTTAGCACTGATTTTCAGCACTAGGCTCCTATATCTAGCCAAGCGAATGGCAGACCTAAATGTATCAAACCGAAAAGAGGGGGTGAATGCTTCCACAGCAGTCAAACAAATGAACACAGAGTGGAAGAACGAGGTTCCAAGAACTACCAGAAGTCCAATGTCTCCAAGACATAAAAAGTTTTATTCTCCAATAAAGATTGCAGACCCAACACAGGCCGTGTTTCAGCAATGAGCCTTCTTCCTCAGCGGTCGTAACTATACAATAAATACATAAATAAATAGCCACTAATAAATAGCCAACTATGCAATAAATCAAACATATAAACGGCAACTGACCGACTCACCTGCAAATTTGCAGTAGAGACTTCCTTCTCTGTCCCGCCCTCGCGTCAAGACGTGATGACGTCAGAGGGCGGAACAGAGAGGGAAACAGAGTCGGAGTCACTGTCGGACGCTGCCGCCTGGAAACGAACATTGCACGCACCAACCTCCACCCTCCCCCCCATCCCCGCCGCCGCTCCCGCCCTCGTCTGCAATGGGCCCCCCCTGCACTGACCCGACAGCGCCTCTCACCTCCGTGTGGATTCACACGGAGGTGAGAGGCGCTGTCAGGTCAGTGCAGGGGGCCCGGCACGGAGGAGGGCGGGAGCGGCGGTGGGGATGGGGGGCAGGGGGGGAGGTTGGTGCACGCAATGTTCGTTTCCAGGCGGCAGCGTCTGACAATGACTCCGACGGAGGGGGGAGGGAGCAGCGGCGAGGAGGGTAGCTGGAAATCTCGCCCGTTTTTACGGGCTTAACGGCTAGTAATTACATATGCAAAACAAATTATTAAAAAATATACACTTACTAAAACAAAATTGGATGTAACAAAACATGACATAGTAAAAGGCTATATAAAAGGTACGGAAAATAAATGTGAACAAAATATACATAAGAATAGCCATATTGGGTCAAACCAATGGCCCATCTAGCCCAGTATCCTCCTTCCAACAGTGGCCAATCCAGGTCACAAGTACCTGGCAGAAGCCTGAATAGTAGCAACATTCCATGCTACCAATCCCAGTGCACCATGGTCCCTACCTCCCTCTAATTGTCACATTTGCGGGGGGGAAACTGTGAGCCCTCCAAAACTCACCAGAAGCCCACAGTTGGGCTTACCACCGCTCTGGAAAAGGCCCCTTTATGTCTTAAAGATTGGGATAGAAGACATTTTCTGGCTTTATTAGTACAATCTGTTTTAATTTAATTAAAAAATTATTATTAGTTTGTTTACAAAGTGTGATATTCTTTTCTCTTAATTTAACCTTAGTTGTTAAAGCCCTAGAACATTAAAAGGTAGGTATTAGACTGAGTAGAAGGTCTTAAATTGTTTTGTCTCAGTTTAGCTGTTACAGAACTTGAATATATCTTGTAATATTCTTATCTTGTAATATTACAAGATAAGTGTTAGATTGATTAGAGGGTCTTGCATTTATTTGCCTTCAACCAAATGTCTAACAAAGGTCTTAATTTCGCTACTACCAGCTGCTTCAGGATTGGAAATTGCCGTACATTCTTCTCATGTAACTTCCTGGACTGTAGTTTTTATCACTTATTTCTAGAAAATCACCAATCATTATTAACGCAAATCAACAGTGTCATAATATAATAAAAATGGTAATCTAATCAGAAAAATGTTTTCCAATATATGGTAATAAGTCCTTCAGGTTTAGGTGTTGCAAGTTTTTTTAAAGAGAACCCCCCCCCCCCCCACACACACACACACTTACACACTTGTCACTGCCAATACTCCAGGGCTGCTGAAAGACTGGGCCATGCCCGGGACAAGGCCGCCCCCGGGGCCCCCCCACCCGAGGTCGCCGGGCCCCCCTGCACCGGGCCCTCTCTCCGCCACCAGACCCTCTGCACTGACCTTAAGCGCCTCACCTTCGAAAACGCAGCAAGCAGCAGCAGACCACTCCTTCTTTCTGTGTCCCGCCCTCCCGGAAGTTACGTCAGGCGAGGGCGGGACACGGAAGGAAGGAGTGGTCTGCCGCTGCTTGCTGTGCTTTTGAAGGTGAGGCGCTTAAATTCAATGCCAGGGAGCGACGGAGGGCGGGCGGGACGGACTGCGGCGCCAGCCCCCCCCCCCCCCAGAGGCCCGTGGAATTTTGTCCCCCCTGTCCCCCACCTCTCGGCGGCCCTGCAATACTCCACCCTTTCCCATCCCATACTCCTCCCATGCCCTGCCCCTTTTCCTCCTCCTTCAACAAATAACTATAGTGAATGTAGACATACATGTTTCAGAGCTTGCAGGCCACAACAAAAGGGGGGAGAGTACAAGAGATTGTCCCCTTCAACATACAGTGAGCCACAGTCCCCCAACACAATACATGCTCCACCATATAATATTAAATCCAATATATTATACAACCATATAACCCTTTGTCCCCTCCCCCAACAGTAGGTGTAGAACCAAGGAGGCTTGATCAAGAACTGAAGATGGCATGAGTCAAAAAGTTGAAGCCACTTAGGTTAGTCTCTGTTCCCCAGCTGTCGTTCCGCGTACACTCAAAACCAAGCAAACAAACCTATGAGCTGCTGCAGCCACGTCGTCATTCTTTATTGCTGGTAGCATTTATTACTTAATCTCACTTACATTTTCAAACATGCCAGCTTGTGCAACATACAGAGATGTACAGGAGGAAGTATAATAACGGAATAACATTTCATAGCCAGAGCAGTAATTTGTTATAAAGAGTCATTTTAGCGCCCATACGAAGGGCACTGTTTATCAGTCACCTGTGTGGAATCATGTCAAAGGCTTTGCTAAAATCCAGGTATATCACATCTAGTGTCTTTCCTGTATCCAGGTGGGGGAAGAGAGGTTGGTGGTTGGGAGGCGAGGATAGTGGAGGGCAGACTTATACGGTCTGTGCCAGAGCCGGTGATGGGAGGTGGGACTGGTGGTTGGGAGGCGGGAAATACTGTTGGGCAGACTTGTACGGTCTGTGCCCTGAAAAAGGCAGGTACAAATCAAGGTAAGGTATACACATATGAGTTTATCTTGTTGGGCAGACTGGATGGACCATGCAGGTCTTTTTCTGCTGTCATCTACTATGTTACTATGTAATCAGTGTGCCTACTACTACTACTACTACTATTAAACATTTCTATAGCGCTACTAGACTTACGCAGCGCTGTACAAATCAACATTGAAAAGACAGTCCCTGCTCAACAGAGCTTACAATCTAAATTGGACAGACGAACAGACAGCTAGGGGTGGGGAAACTGCAGTGGTAGGGGTGCTAAGTGAGGGTGTTGAGTAAGAGAGTCATGGTTAGGAGTCGAAAGCAGTAGCAAAGAGGTGGGCTTTAAGCCTAGACTTGAAGACAGCCAGAGACTGAGCCTGACGTACTGGCTCAGGGAGTCTATTCCAGGCATAGGGAGCAGCGAGATAGTGTGCCATTTGTAGGGGCTGGTTATAGGAATTCTTTAGCACGTGTTGTATTCGTGGAGACATTTTTTTTCTCCTGGTAAAGCACCACTAAAACAGACATCGTGTTACGAGAACCAGGTGCTCAACATTTGGAGTTTCTGTCTATTTATTTATTTCTTTACTTATTTATGACATTTATATGCCACATCAAACATGAATTAGGTTGAAACCTGGGAGCAATTAAAATCTTTTTTTTTTCTGTGCCTAGATCAAAAGAGAACGATTGTGAGACCTTGCTCCTTTTGTTTTGTCGAATGCAATGGCTGCAAAGGACTAAAATACAAGCTGATGCATGATACCACCTTCTCGTACTTGGGCACAAAGTTGTGGAACGCATTACCTAGAAACCTGAAAACAATCAACGAAACAACTACCTTTCGTAAATCCCTCAAGACATATCTCTTCAACAAAGCATACAATGAAAACCTAGAACCTTACTAATCCACTGCTGAGAACCTACCGTTCACTATACCTAATAAATGCCTCCCTTCTACTCTCTACTTCTCCCTTAACTAACCTCTGTACTACAATTATTGTACCTGACATCCAAGAATAATTGTGTTACAAAACTATGTAAGCCACTTTGAGCCTGCAAATAGGTGGGAAAAGGTGGGATACAAATGCAATAAATAAAATAAATAAATAAAATATAAAAATGCACTTACTACTGTTTATTTCTACTATTTATAAGAGAGGTATTGAATGATGCATATAGATGCGTCCTAGGAATAACAATGGGTATGAGAAAGCAGCAGTAAAATTGTTGGAGCTGAATGACAGGAATAAATCTGATGGAGGGAAAATGAATCTGCTTGCGTTCAGGTTTTCATTGTACCATGTTGGATGTTCACTGTTTTTTTCTTGTTTTCTATGAAGCTTATCCAGTGCGTTTTGTCTAGCAAAAAAGGTGCCGGTACTCAAATGCTAGGCTACCCTTCAGGGGTGGGGGGTGATCACTGAGGGACTCATCCCACATTAGCCAGGCC
Source organism: Microcaecilia unicolor (assembly GCF_901765095.1). Taxonomy (NCBI): domain Eukaryota; kingdom Metazoa; phylum Chordata; class Amphibia; order Gymnophiona; family Siphonopidae; genus Microcaecilia; species Microcaecilia unicolor. The sequence goes on along the minus strand of NC_044032.1, from coordinate 24,978,373 downwards.
CCCTGCAACCGGTCACAGAATCTGTGACAAGGCAGAATTGGTGTGTAGAGCCTGAGCTCTTTCATTAAAACTTGGGGTCCATGGGTCAACTTTAGCAGACAATGGAAAAGGTGCCGGTACTCAGTACCCCCAAGTACCCCCTCAAAAAAAGCCCTGAGCTTATCAACCAACATGTGCTTTGAATAAAGATGACTAAAAAAAAAAATAATAAGTTTTGGATGTTACTGAATTCTATTATTCTGTCTCACTGTTGGGGCCTTTTACTAAGTGGCGGAAGACCGACGTGGGCGAAACTGGAAGTACTGCCGGGCTTTCCCAGCCCCAGCGCATGCCATTTCAGGTGCTACAAAAATATTTTTATTTTTGTGACGCTGGGGTATACCCATCAGTAATTGGCTAGTGCCGTGTGCTGCCCGGTTACCGTCGGGTTAGTGCGGGAGCCCTTTTCGCCAGCTCAATGGGTGGCGGTAAGTGCTCCCTCAGAAATGTCCACGCGGCAAGTGCTTCACTTGCCGCACGACCATTTCTTTTAAAATAAAAAACCAAAAATGTTTACCCGCTGCGGAAAAAGGGGCCTCAGCGTGTGTCAAACACATGCAATGACACCAGTGCAGGCCCTCTTTTGCTGCAGCTTAGTAAAAGGACCCCTGTATTTCCAGTTTTGGCACAGTTTAAGTCATCACAAGGACAAAATATAAGAAAACTAACGGACTGCATTAGGGGTTTATAACCCATTTTAAACACACGAGAGGTCTGCATGAAAGAAAATATTTATTTTTACTAGTTTGACTTACGAAAACCACTTTTGTCCCTGAAACATGCTCAAAACAGAATAATCCATTTGTACAAAAGAGACGAGGTGAGGATGTGATTCCATGTGCCCCAATGAAAGGAGAGTTTAATTTTACTTCCGATCTTTATAACACCAGGCTTTCCAAAGCAGATTACAACAACAGTTAAAGATGAACCCATAAGTAAACAGGATCAGTGGCGTAGCAAGTGCGGGGCGGTCTGCCCCAGGTGCACGCTGCTGGAGGGTGCAGAGAGCAGCCACGCGCCTGTTGGCTCCACTAGTTCCCTGCTTCCTCTGCCCCGGAACAGGTTACTTCCTGTGCGTAGATTTAGTCACATGAACTACGCCTAAGCGTATTCTAAATACTGCGCGTAGATTTATGCACGGTATTTAGAATACACCTAACGTGCGTTAATTTTAGGTGCCATATATAGAATCGGGCCCAAAATGGGCTAGATACCCTCGTATTGTCTATTGTTATCAATCTAACTTCCTTGTGTAGAACAGAGCTAGGGCATTTCTCTATAAATCTTACCATAGACAACAATGTTCAATTCTAGTGTCATCTCAGTAACAGCAACATAAACCTTCAGAGTACCAGGCATATTGTGAAATAATATAAAACTCTATAAACATTCACTCAGGACCTAGAGCAAAATTACCATGCTATAACTTCCAAAACTCACATAACTATTTATTTATTGCATTTGTATCCCACATTTTCCCACCGTATGGCAGGTTCAATGACGCAGTGCTAGGTGTCAGAGCTTAGGGTCTTGGCTAAATGTGAGTTGGGACCCAAGACCCACATGATGATTTCTACCCAGGTCCTGATCCCAATCCCCCTCCCACCCCTAGAAGAACTCCTTCCTTCCCCCCCCCCCAAAAACATAAAATAATTCCCCCAGGATTGCAGCAGGCCTACCTTGGTGTCTAGTGAGAAATAGGCAGGAGTTACTCACTCCTTCTCAAAATGGGTACCACAGCTTCTAGCAGCAGCCTTGATCGGGGAGAAAGGGAAAGGGAAATGGGACTTGATATACCGCCTTTCTGAGGTTTTTGCAACTACATTCAAAGCGGTTTACATATATTCAGGTACTTACTACTTATCATTACGTACATAGTGCTGTACACTTGAACATGAAGAGACAGTCCCTGCTGGACAGAGCTTACAATCTAATTAGGACAGACAAACAGGACAAATAAGAGATAAGGGAATTACTAAGGTGGGGATGATAAAATAAGGGTTATGAACAAGTGAATAAGGGTTAGGAGTTAAAAGCAGCATCAAAAAGGGGTGGGCTTTTAGCTTAGATTTGAAGACGGCCAGAGATGGAGCTTGACGTACCGGCTCAGGAAGTCTATTCCAGGCATATGGTGCAGCAAGATAAAAGGAACGGAGTCTGGAGTTAGTGGTGGAGGAGAAGGGTGCAGATAAATCCTTAGAGATTTGTTTAATAAATCCTTAGAGACGGGAGAGGTTCCGTGGGAGTGGAAAACAGGGGTGTGGTTCCTCTTCACAAAAGTGGTGATAGGGAAGAAGCTGGAAACTACAGGCCGGTAAACCTCACTTCGGTTATTGGAAAAGTAATGGAAGCCATGCTGAAGGAAAGAATAGTGAATTTCCTGGAAGACAATAAGTTGCAAGATCCCAGACAACATGGTTTTACCAAAGGGAAATTGTGCCAAACGAATCTCATTGAATTCTTTGACTGGGTGACCGGAGAATTAAATCAAGGATGTGCTATGGATGTAATCTACTAAGATTTCATCAAAGCTTTTGACACAGTTCCCCACAGGAGGCTCTTAAATAAACTTGATGGGCTGAAAATAGGACCCGATGTGGTAAACTGGATTAGGAACTGGTTTACGGACAGACGCCAGAGGCTGGTGGTAAATGGAATTCGCTCGGAGGAGAGACAGGTGAGTAGTGGAGTGCCTCAGGGATCGGTGCTGGGACCGATTCTGTTCAATGTATTTGTGAGTGACATTGCTGAAGGGTTAGAAGGTAAAGTTTGCCTATTTGCGGATGATACTAAGATTTGTAACAGAGTGGACACCCGGGAGGGAGTGGAAAACATGAAAAAAGACCTAGGGAAGCTAGAAGAATGGCCTAGGTTTGGCAATTAAAATTCAATGCGAAGAAATGCAAAGTGATGCACTTAGGGTGTAGAAATCCACTGGAGACATATGTGTTAAGCGGGGAGAGTCTGATATGTACAGATGGGGAGAGGGATCTTAGGGTGATAGTAGCTGAGGATCTGAAGGTGACGAAACAGTGTGACAAGGCGGTGGCCATAGCTAGAAGGTTGCTAGGATGTATAGAGAGAGGTGTGACCAGCAGAAGAAAAGAGGTGTTGATGCCCCTGTACAAGTCGTTGGTGAGGCCACACCTGGAGTATTGTGTTCAGTTTTGGAGGCCGTATCTTGCTAAGAATGTAAAAAGAATTGAAGCGGTGCAAAGACAAGCTACGAAAATGGTATAGGATTTGCGTTACAAGATGTATGAGGAGAGACTTGCGCACCTGAATATGTATACCCTGGAGGAGAGGAGAAACAGGGGTGATATGATACAGACGTTCAAATATTTGAAAGGTATAAATCCGCAAACGAACCTTTTCCGGAGATGGGAAGGCGGTAAAACGAGAGGACATGAAATGAGATTGAAGGGGGGCAGACTCAAGAAAAATGTCAGCAAGTATTTTTTCACAGAGAGAGTGGTGGATGCTTGGAATGCCCTCCCGCGGGAGGTGGTGGAGATGAAAACGGTAACGGAATTCAAAAATGCGTAGGATAAACATAAAGGAATCCTGTTCGGAAGGAAGGGATCCTCAGAAGCTTAGCTGAGATTGGGTGGCAGAGCCGGTGGGGGGAGGCGGGGCTGGTGGTTGGGGGGTGAGCCTTGTTCTGGGCAGACTTCTACGGTCTGTGCCCTGAAAATGGCAGAAACAAATCAAGGTCAGGTATACACATAAAGTAGCACATATGAGTTTAAATTGTTGGGCAGACTAGATGGACCGTGCAGGTCATTTTCTGCCGTCATCTACTATGTTACTATAAGAGAGATTTACCCAGTGAACGGAGTTCCCGGGGAGGAATGTAGGGAGAGATGAGAGTGGAGAGGTACTGAGGAGCTGCAGAGTGAAGGCACTTATAGGTCAATAAGAGGAGTTTGAACTGTATGCGGAAACGAATAGGAAGCCAGTGAAGTGACTTGAGGAGAGGGCTAATATGAGCATAACGACACTGGCAGAACTTATTTTGTACCAGGGGCAATGGAGGGTTAAGTGACTTGCCCAGAGTCACAAGGAGCTGCAGTGGAAATTGAACCCACTTCCCCAGGATCAAAGTCCACTGCACTAACCACTAGGCTACTCCTCCACTAGCAACATTCCATGTAGAATCTCAAATAGTAGCAACAGTAACATTCCATCTAGAATCTCAAATAGTGGAAATGGGACTTGATGTACCACCTTTCTGAGGTTTTTGCAACTACATTCAAAGCAGTTTACATATATTCAGGGACTTATTTTGTACCAGGGGCAATGGAGGGTTAAGTGACTTTGCCAGAGTCATAAGGAGCTGCAGTGGGAATTGAACCCACTTCCCCAGGGTCAAAGTCCACTGCACTAACCACTAGGCTACTCCTCCAGATCCTGATGTTCTTTCGGGGGAGGGTTAGAGGGAGGGAGGGAGGGGGATCATGGAGGGGTCTTGGTGTTCTTACAGGAGGGGGATCCTGGGTGGGAGGGTTCTTCATGTTCTTCTGGGGGGGAGTGGGAGGGTTTGAACTTCTTGAGGAGGAGGAGGAGGAGGAGGAGGGAGGGAAAGATCAGAAAGAGGGGTTCAGGATGTTTCAGGAGGTGAGAAGGGGGATTGGTTCTGAAAACTGGCTGGCACCTGCATATCTAATTGCCTAAAGTTAGGACTGCTATTTTACGATCCTATTTGGTCATTTAACTATGCGGGCACCAGCAATGATTATCGGCACCTACATAGGTGCCAGCGACTCCGACTCTACCCCTGAAACACCCCTCTCTGGCCCACTTCAAAAATGGCCAGACAGAACCTCTCCTGCCTGCTTAAATTGCCTTGAATACCTACCTCAAACTGGAAGTACTATCAGAAATGACTGTCTCATGTGTTCTTGTACAGCTCAGTGACGTAGTTATGTGGGGCCACGGGGGGCCTGGGCCCCCCCCAAATTTCCTCTGGACACCTGGTTTTGCTGGCGGGGGTCCCTAACCCCCGCCAGCTGAAGTGTTGTCCAGCACCGGTCTCCGGCGCCGCCGTGTGGCCTGCCCTGCTCTGTCTTCCTTTTATGTCCGGCACGCTCCTTTTAGTGAAACTGAGAGCAACACGGTGGCACCAGAGACCAGCACTGGACAACACTTCAGCTGGCGGGGGGTTGAGGACCCCCGCCAGCTAAGGTATTTGCTACAGCAGTGGGTGGGGAGTGGCAGGGCAGCAGGGAGAGTGGCGGGGGGGGGGGGGGGGGCGGCAGACCAAAATGTGCCCTCTCACCCACTGGGAGATCTGGCTATGTCCCTGGTACAGCTCTACATACATCTGCAGTTAATAATAAAACAAGGCCTGAGGTTATATTAACAGTTCATTTGCAACAGAATAAAACATGCTAAAAACTGGAAAAAAAACCATATAAAAATAACTAATTGCAATGCAAGGTGTTAAACGAACAATCCAAAATATATTAGGACCAAACTCTGGTCCTGCTGATCTGTCTCTCCAAAACAGAATCCTGCGAGTGAGATCCTTAGCCAAAGCAAGAGAGACTGAAAACGCTGACGAGACCGTTAAGCCGGGGATGTTACGGCGAGATGAGACTGTACGCAATGATGCTGTCAAATAATCCAGTGACGGTACAGTGAGTTGTTCTGTGTATTTATTACCAGATTTAGGAAATACATCCCTCACCGACAGGGCAGCTTTCCCATGCGGCGCTCTGTGAATTGTAATTCCACCCTGGACTTGGGCCTTTAAATCCGACCTAGGCTTGCATTTTTCTGTTAATTAGCAAAACATTAACCTCTGCCTGGGGTTTATTTAGTATTGAGCTGTGTGTTCATTAATCCAGACACCAGCAAGGAGCTCTAATTAATACACTGCAGATAATGGGCTCACTGCAGTACATAAGCATTTCTGGAACTTTTTAATTGTTCCAAACTAACAAGGGAAGGGGCGGGGGAGGAGGGGGGATAGCAAGCGAGGAGGGAGAGGCGAAGGTCACAGGTTAAAGAATTTATCGACCAACCTCAATTGCTATATCTTTCTATTTACCAAAGGAAAGCAGGGCAACTGATTTCCAATATGCTGTGCACAGGTGCTGCAGCCTGTCAAGCAATAACCCTTGCTCTGCCAAATGTCCCTATCTAGGAGGGACGAGGATGACACTATCTATTAATGATACAGTAACATCAAGGCAAATGGCTCTTTACAAGACAAGAAAGATAAAAGGAGGCAAAATATTCAGGTAAGAAGCACAAAGAACAACAGAAATGCCAAGTCTCACTCGTTAGTGGTTTATCACACTCATTTACAGGCTCTCTCACTCTCACACTCTTTCAGCCCCTTCTCACACTCAGTGTCACACTCATTTGAAGGCTCTCTCACTTACACTCTTTGAGCCCCTTCTCACACTCATTAGTGTGTGTCACACTCATTTGAAAGCTCACACTCTCACACTCTTTCAGCCCCTTCTCTCACTCATTAGTGTGTGTCACACTCATTTACAGGCTCTCTCACTCACACTCAGCCCCTTCTCACACTCAGTGTCACACTCATTTGAAGGCTCTCTCACTCTTACACTCTTTGAGCCCCTTCTCACACTCATTAGTGTGTGTCACACTCATTTGAAGGCTCTCTCACACTCTTTGAGCCCCTTCTCTCACTCATTAGTGTGTGTCACACTCATTTGAAGGCTCTCTCACTCACACTCTTTCAGCCCCTTCTCACACAGTGTGTCACACTCATTTGAAGGCTCTCTCACTCTCACACTCTTTCAGCCCCTTCTCACACTCAGTGTCACACTCATTTGACGGCTCTCTCACTTTCACACTTTGAGCCCCTTCTCACACTCAGTGTGTCACACTCATTTGAAGGCTCTCTCACTCACACTCTTTCAGCCCCTTCTCACACTCATTACTGCGTATCACACTAATTTACAGGCTCTCTCACTCACACTCTTTGAGCCCCTTCTCACACAGTGTGTCACACTCATTTGAAGGCTCTCTCACTCTCACACTCTTTCAGCCCCTTCTCACACTCAGTGTCACACTCATTTGACGGCTCTCTCACTTTCACACTTTGAGCCCCTTCTCACACTCAGTGTGTGTCACACTCATTTGAAGGCTTTCTCACTCACACTCTTTCAGCCCCTTCTCACACTCGGTGTCACACTCATTTGAAGGCTCTCTCACTCTCACACTCTTTGAGCCCCTTCTCACACTCATTAGTGTGTGTCACACTCATTTGAAGGCTCTCTCACTCAAACTCTTTCAGCCCCTTCTCACACTCATTACTGCGTATCACACTAATTTACAGGCTCTCTCACTCACACTCTTTGAGCCCCTTCTCACACAGTGTGTCACACTCATTTGAAGGCTCTCTCACTCTCACACTCTTTCAGCCCCTTCTCACACTCAGTGTCACACTCATTTGACGGCTCTCTCACTTTCACACTTTGAGCCCCTTCTCACACTCATTAGTGTGTCACACTCATTTGAAGGCTCTCTCACTCACACTCTTTCAGCCCCTTCTCACACTCATTACTGTGTATCACACTAATTTACAGGCTCTCTCACTCACACTCTTTGAGCCCCTTCTCACACAGTGTGTCACACTCATTTGAAGGCTCTCTCACTCTCACACTCTTTCAGCCCCTTCTCACACTCAGTGTCACACTCATTTGACGGCTCTCTCACTTTCACACTTTGAGGCCCTTCTCACACTCAGTGTGTGTCACACTCATTTGAAGGCTTTCTCACTCACACTCTTTCAGCCCCTTCTCACACTCGGTGTCACACTCATTTGAAGGCTCTCTCACTCTCACACTCTTTGAGCCCCTTCTCACACTCATTAGTGTGTGTCACACTCATTTGAAGGCTCTCTCATACTCTCACACACTTTGAGCCCCTTCTCACACTCATTTGTGTGTGTCACACTTATTTACAGGCTCCCTCACTCTCCCACACTTTGAGCCCCTTTTCACACTCATTTGTGTGTGTCACACTTACTTACAGGCTCCCTCACTCTCACACACTTTGAGCTCCTTCTCTCTCTCAATAGATTGTGTCACGCTCATTTACAGGCTCTCTCACTCATACTCTTTGAGCCCCATCTCTCTTTCATTAGTGTATCACACTCATTTGAAGGTTATCTCACTATCACAGTCTTTGAGCCCCTTCTTTCACTTATTGGTGTGTGTCACATTCATTTACAGTCTCTCTGACCCTCACCCATTTTGGGTCCTTTCTCTCACTCACTAGTGTTTGTTATAGTCATTGGATGGCTGTCTCTCACAGTCTGAGCTCCTTCTTTCACTCATTAGAGCCTCGCACTGATTCTGATCACTGCTTTCATTACTACTAATCATTTCTATAGCACTACTAGATGTACGCAGGACCGGTACACTTTTTAAATTTCACAGGAGGAGGGGGGGTTCCTGGTGCTGGGAGGGAGGGAGGATGGGTGGGCGGCCTGATGCTTGTTGGGTTGGAGGGAGGGCGGGAGGCAGGCCTGGTGCTGGGTGGGAGGGAGGGAGGCTTGGTGCTGGGTGCTGCTGGGTGGGAGGGAGGCAGGCTTGGTGCTGGGTGCTGCTGGGTGCTGGGAGGGAGGGAGGCCTGCTACTGGGTGCTACTACTACTACTATTTAGCATTTCTGTAGTGCTACAAGGCATACGCAGCGCTGCACAAACATAGAAGAAAGACAGTCCCTTCTCAAAGAGCTTACAATCTAATGTTGCTGAGTGGAGGAGTGGCCTAGTGGTTAGAACACCGGTCTTGCCATCCAGAGGTGGCCGGTTCAAATCCCACTGCTGCTCCTTGTGATCTTGGGCAAGTCACTTAACCCTCCATCACCTCAGGTACAAACTTAGATTGAGAGCCCTCCTGGGACAGACAAATATCCAGACTACCTGAATGTAACTCACCTTGAGCTACTACTGAAAAAGGTGTGAGCAAAATCTAAATAAAAAAATAAATTATACTGCACATCACTGTACATTTAAGACACAGCTCCATTTAACTGAACAACAAATTACAGGGCCCTTTTACCAAGCTGCGGGAAAAAGGAACCTGCTCTAGCGGCGGACGCCATTTTTCCCACATGCCAGGGCCCTTTTTAGTGCAGTAGGCAAAAAAGCCCCCAAACACACATAGCCCTACACTAAGAGCACTCTTACTGCATGGCCATGTGGTGAGGAGTCCTTACCGTCAACCACTGAGGCTCCCGCTCTAACCCGGCGGTAACCGGGCAGCGAGCAGCAATGCCCGATTACCGCCAGGTTTTCGCAGCATAAGCCGTTTCCAGGGGTTTTTAACAAGCAATTACTGGCACTAATTAGATTTAATTGGGAATTACATGTGTAAAGTTAGGCGCGGGATTCGTGCCTAAACTTTACACACGGCCTGAAAAAAGTGAGAGAAAGACCTCAGCGCCAGGTCCCCCTTGGAGGCTGAGGAGGAACAGACACACTAACGTGTAGGGGGCCCCCCAAGGAGGGCCCAGTGCCAGGATCTGGTGGCAGCCCGAGGGGCAGCAGCAGTGGCTGCGTTTCAGGTTGTGCCTGGCGGTTGAGTCCCCAGTGTGTGTGGGGGGGGGGGGGGGGGGGGGGCCCGGCAGCTGTGTCCCGAGTGGGGGGACCCAGCAGCTGTGTCCCAAGTGGGGATGGGCCCAGCGGCTGCGTCCCTGCCCCAGGCCTGGCTCTGTTTCTCTGTGGCCCTGCTCCAGCCAGCCTGAAGAGCAAAGGATCTCACCAGGGAATGAAACTTTCTCTCTCTATAGAGAGATGCTACTAAGACACCAGACCAGCCCTCATGCTGTGAATTTTAGAAGACATCTTTTTTTGCCAGTGTTGTTTAAAGTAGTAGGACAAAGTACTTAAGTAAAAGTACAAATAAATGTATATTTTAATACTTAAGTAAAAGTTAAAATACAGCGAAGAACAAAACACATTAAAAATTTTACTTAAGTGAAAGTAAAAAAGTTACTGCCTAATATAAAAAGTAAAAGTACCGTTAACTACAGTGAATGCAACTATTAACATTTTTATCCCAGCAATTTTATTGCTCTACAATTCAATGTAATTCGCTTTTGGTAAAACTACATTTTGAAAATGACTGTCACTCATGTGAGTGCGCTTGTGAGTTTTTAATCCACCACAGCTACAAAAGTGTTCAACAACCACACTATCAGGAAGCGGATTGTTCAGTCTGATAAAAAAGTTCCTTCAAATTAGGCCAGGCCAGTGGCATACCAAGGGGTGGGGGGCAGTGGGGGCGGTCCGCCCCGGGTGCACGCCGCTGGGGGGTGCCGCGGCATGCGCCTGTGGGCTCCGACTTCGCGAACTTCGCTCGTTCGCTGCAGCTCCCTCTGCCCTGGAACAGGTTACTTCCTGTTCCGGGGCAGAGGGAGCTGCAGCGAACGAGCGAAGTTCGCGAAGTCGGAGCCCACAGGCGCGCGCCGCGGCATCCACCCCCCAGCGGCGTGCACCTGGGGGGGGTGTCATTTCACCGGGGAGGGGGGAAGGTGTCATTTCGCAGGTGGGGGGGCGCTGCACCCGGGGGGGGCGCGCATTGGCGATCCGCCCTGGGTGCCATCCACGCTAGGAACGCCACTGGGCCAGGCCGCAGTATTAACTGGGTCTCAGAGAAACACTTGCCTTCCTTATAGCAAATAAAACTTTATCATCATCGTTGTCAAAGAACGCATCTCTTTCAAAACCTGCACCTTAGTCCATAAGATTATCTATGGAGTAGTCCCAGATTACATGATTGACCTAGTCAATCTCCCAATCAGAAATAGTACCAGTTCATCACAGTCTTACCTGAATCTCCATTACCCAAATTGCAAAGGACTAAAATACAAGACAACCCATGCGTCCAATTTGTCTTACATAGGCGCACGCCTGTGGAATGCATTGCCACAAGTGGTGAAAACAACTTATGATTACCTAAAATTCAGAAAGACCTTAAAGACTCACCTATTCGGAAGGGCATATCCGAATGACCCATCTTAAATGACTCAACCCTGCAACACTTCACTATTAAAGATCGTATTGGACATTAATGAACTCTTTTACCTCAACCCAACTTGATTGAATCTTATCTTCCCTATCCCAATACAACATTTTGTACCTATCCCATACTGGATTTGGCGAATGCCTTCACGGTATTATGTAATACACACTGAGCCTGCAAATATGTGGGAAAATGTGGGATACAAATGTAACAAATAATAATAATAATTATCATCTGCATTAGTAATAGTGCTTACTCATCATTTGCATCTTCATCTTTGTTTTCATTGTCATGCTGTCCAATTACAGAGAAGGCTTTCACAAAGTTTAAATCATTGCCTGTTGTTATCCTATTTTTGATCGGATAGCAACCTCTGAATATCTTCAAGAACGTCACATGCAGTGGCTTACCAAGGGGGGGGGGCCGTGGGTGCGGTCCGCCCCGGGTGCACGCCGCTGGGGGTGGGGGGGGTGCTGCGCGCCTGTCCGCTACATTCGTTCTGGCCTCCCTCTGCCCCGGAACAGGTTACTTCCTGTTCCGGGGCAGAGGGAGCATGGAAACGAACGAAGCGGACAGGCGCGCGGCACCCCCCCAGCGGCGTGCACCCGGGGGGCGGGGCGCATCGGCGGTCCGCCCTGGGTGTCAGCCCCCCTAGGAACGCCACTGGTCATATGTATGGAAACCCAAGCAGATTTCCTCTCCAAAGACTCTAATCAATCCAGTGGACAGTCACACCAATGTAAAATTTTCCATGGGACGTCTAGCAGTCTGTTGTGACAGAGACAGAATTACAACCAGCTTCAGCTTCAACTCTACTTCAAAGTGACGGAACTCATCACTGTTCTGTTTGACTGGAGAATATTAACCTGTTCAACAAGCACAGGCAACTCTACTGTTCTCATAGGCTGTTTCCCTGAACACCAAAATTAATGATGAGATGACCCACTGTCTGTGTGCGAGGTTTGCAATTGCAAAATCCTGTTCCAGGTTTTGCTGTTTCATTTGGTTTACTGGGGGATCAGCATTTAAGTCTCTCTGCCACTTTTACTTTTTACTTTTAACTGCAAGCATCAGGAGTAACTAGATAAAAGTAGTTAAAAGATTACTGCAATGCACTTTACGCTGGATGTAAAGAGCACATCATCAAGAAACTCCAAACCGCCCAGAACACCGCAGCCAGACTCATATTCGGAAAAAAACAAAATATGAAAGTGCTAAACCCCTAAGGGAAAAATTACACTGGCTTCCACTCAAAGAACGTATCGCGTTCAAGGTATGCTCTCTAATTCACAAAATCATTCATGGAGATGCCCCAGTCTACATGTCAGACCTGGTAGACTTGCCACCCAGAAACGCCAAAAGATCATCCCGCACATCCCTTAATCTTCACTTCCCCAGCTGTAAAGGTCTCAAATACAAACTAACGCATGCGTCAAACTTTTCTTACCTGGGTACACGGTTATGGAACGCATTGCCGCACAAATTAAAAACTATTTGGGAACTAACAAACTTTCGTAAATCCTTGAAGACCCACCTCTTCAACGAGGCATACCACAAAGATCAGCAGCTGTAAATGTGACTCTTCTCCACCTTACCTATATCAGAACAGTCTACTTTATAATAAATGCTTGTTTAAACTCTCTATTATGCTATTCACGCTCTTTATGCAACACTGATTGTTATCTTCCAGTCTCTATCTACCAAGAACGATACATTGTAAGCCACATTGAGCCTGCAAATAGGTGGGAAAATGTGGGATACAAATGCAATAAATAAATAAAATAAATAAAAATTGGTAAAATTATTACTTCAGTAAAAGTAACACATTTTTCCTGTACTTCCTTACAAGTAAAAGTAACAAACCTTTTACTTAAGTACAGTAACTATTTACATTTACTTAGTCAATATACAGCACTGTGTAGGGCAGTACAATTTTGGGCCTTTCAGTTCCCTTTGACAGTGCTGTCCCTCTGTTCACTTTCCTAATCTACCAGGAAGGTATGGAGGGTGGTAACAATACCCTCCTGCATGCTCACACACTTGTTAACACCCAGGCACCAGATACCACAATACTGCTGTTGAATTCCAGGCCATAAATGCCTTCCTCCTTCCTCCTGTGTGCTGGGAGGAAAGCTCTATCAGCCCTGGGAATATCCTACGTCATTCTTTCACATTCTGAAGAGTGTCCCTGTGTCCCATTTACAACTTCCTGCTTTTCTGCTGGCACATCCTGTCCCTGAAGTACCTCCCAAACTGATTTCCTCCAGTACCAAGAGGAAAAATAAGCCCTGCTTGGTTCCCTTTTCCATCTTCTACTTGTTTTTCTAAGAGATTTTGGGTCTTATTCAAACAGACTCTTTCCCATTTTGTGCCTACAGAAAAATATCTTTACCACATAGGGACCCTTTGTATCAAGTATTATAGGGTTAACAGGCTGCTTTATACCACCTAAGCATGGAACCGCCTGGTAATACACACAGTATTAAAAACCTGGACAGGCAAAAGAAGATAAGACATGCCATATAGGGTCAAACCACTGGTCCATCAAACCCTACATTTGATCTCTGACAATTACCAATCCCATCCTTGTTCTCTCCTCTCACTCACTCCTGCTCCCACATTTCTTGTTTTTCATAAGAACAGCCATACTGGGTCAGACCAGCGGCGTACCAAGGGCGGGGCGGTGGGGGCGGTCCGCCCCAGGTGCACACCTCTGGAGGGGTGCAGAGAGCAGCCGCGCGCCTGTCGGCTCCGCTGGTTCCTGGCTCCCTCTGCCACGCGGCTGCTCCCAGCAGCTAAGTATGCACCCGGGGTGGGGGGGGGGGGGGGCTCACTGCACTTTTGCTTCATTTGCTCTCCCTGAGCTTAACCTCTGGTGCGGCGTCATGTGGTCTGTGCCTAAGGGAGTCTTCAACCGGCGTGCAGCCGAATAGATGAATATACAACGGTGGTTCCTCCTGAGGAAGATCTAGTGAAATGCGGATCGGCATCGGGGAACCGAGGGGAACCGATTTACACTGAATACTTTATGAGAACACGGAGTTGTTGACTAACTTCTCAATACCTGCAATATGCTGCACAAGTGGGATTTATAATTCATGAACAGTTAATGAAGGATCCCCATCTTGAACTAAAAGCGGATAAATACAATTGATTATAATATAGCGGTCACGCGGAAAGCGTGGCGCTAATCATTGGTTCATAGGGATTGAACATTGTGCTATGATTGTTGTATGAATCCAATAAGCATGTAATTCTATGTGAATGCTGTTTTTGTGCATATTATGTAGAGCAGCATAGGGTAAGAAGTTTGAGGAAACAATTGGAATGGTATATATATTTTTAAATAATTAAATGTTGTTTTTGAATTAAAACTGGAGCTTTTTTTGAATTAAATTGTGAATTTTGGCTCTGGGAGTTAAGGTATATCCCCTATTAATTATATTGTTACATAAGTACTGCCACACTGGGACAGACCAAAGGTCCATCAAGTTAGTGTATCTGGGTTTAAAAAAGGTTTGGACAAGTTCCTGGAGAAAAAGTCCATAGTCTGCTATTGAGACAGATACGGGAAGCCATTGCTTGTACCTGAGATTGGTAGCATGGAATCTTGCTACTTTTTGGGATTCTGGAATCTAGCAAGATACAATCTCAAAACTGAACACAATACTCCAAGTGGGGCAAACAGCATTGAAAGAGTTAAGGGCATGCTAGTTAGGGGAAAAAACTCTGTGGTGCCCCCAGCAAAATCCAGGGTTAATTAAAGTACACTTATAGGTTCCAACAAGCATTAAATCATGTTTATGAAAACAAATGTATGAGATGAACCAAAACATCCAAAAATCTGGAAAAATGTCTGAAAATGACCCCAAAACAAAGTGTTGTGATTTTTTTGTGCACTTAACCACTTCATTTGGTCCTTTTACAAGAGGGTAACTAATTATCTGATGAATGTTATTTTTAGTTACATTTGTACCCTGCACTTTCCCACTCATGGCAGGCTCAGTGCGGCTTACATGGGGCAATGGAGGGTTAAGTGACTTGCCCAGAGTCACAAGGAGCTGCCTGTGCCGGGAATCGAACTCAGTGCCTCAGTTCCCCAGGACCAAAGTCCACCACCCTAACCACTAGGCCACTCCTCCACTGTTGCTACTATTTCAGATTCTACATGGAATGTTGCTATTCCACTAGTAGAAGTTGGCCCTTACAGATCACCAATGTGGCCGCGCAGGCTTCTGCTTCTGTGAGTCTGACGTCCTGCACGTACGTGCAGGACATCAGACTCACAGAAACAGAAGCCTGTACATAAGTACATAAGTACATAAGTAGTGCCATACTGGGAAAGACCAAAGGTCCATCTAGCCCAGCATCCTGTCACCGACAGTGGCCAATCCAGGTCAAGGGCACCTGGCACGCTCCCCAAACGTAAAAACATTCCAGACAAGTTATACCTAAAAATGCGGAATTTTTCCAAGTCCATTTAATAGCGGTCTATGGACTTGTCCTTTAGGAATCTATCTAACCCCTTTTTAAACTCCGTCAAGCTAACCGCCCGTACCACGTTCTCCGGCAATGAATTCCAGAGTCTAATTACACGTTGGGTGAAGAAAAATTTTCTCCGATTCGTTTTAAATTTACCACACTGTAGCTTCAACTCATGCCCTCTAGTCCTAGTATTTTGGATAGCGTGAACAGTCGCTTCACATCCACCCGATCCATTCCACTCATTATTTTATACACTTCTATCATATCTCCCCTCAGCCGTCTCTTCTCCAAGCTGAAAAGCCCTAGCCTTCTCAGCCTCTCTTCATAGGAAAGTCGTCCCATCCCCACTATCATTTTCGTCGCCCTTCGCTGTACCTTTTCCAATTCTACTATATCTTTTTTGAGATACGGAGACCAGTACTGAACACAATACTCCAGGTGCGGTCGCACCATGGAGCGATACAACGGCATTATAACATCCGCACACCTGGACTCCATACCCTTCTTAATAACACCCAACATTCTATTCGCTTTCCTAGCCGCAGCAGCACACTGAGCAGAAGGTTTCAGCGTATCATCGACGACGACACCCAGATCCCTTTCTTGATCCGTAACTCCTAACGCGGAACCTTGCAAGACGTAGCTATAATTCGGGTTCCTCTTACCCACATGCATCACTTTGCACTTGTCAACATTGAACTTCATCTGCCACTTGCACGCCCATTCTCCCAGTCTCGCAAGGTCCTCCTGTAATCGTTCACATTCCTCCTGCGACTTGACGACCCTGAATAATTTTGTGTCATCGGCGAATTTAATTACCTCACTAGTTATTCCCATCTCTAGGTCATTTATAAATACATTAAAAAGCAACGGACCCAGCACAGACCCCTGCGGGACCCCACTAACTACCCTCCTCCACTGAGAATACTGGCCACGCAATCCTACTCTCTGCTTCCTATCTTTCAACCAGTTCTTAATCCATAATAATACCCTACCTCCGATTCCATGACTCTGCAATTTCTTCAGGAGTCTTTCGTGCGGCACTTTGTCAAACGCCTTCTGAAAATCCAGATATACAATATCAACCGGCTCCCCATTGTCCACATGTTTGCTTACCCCCTCAAAAAAATGCATTAGATTGGTGAGGCAAGACTTCCCTTCACTAAATCCGTGCAGCCTTCTACATGGAATGTTGCTAGTGGAATAGCAACATTCCATGTAGAATCTCCAATAGTAGCAACATTCCATGTAGAATCTCCAATAGTATCTATTTTATTTTTGTTACATTTGTACCCTGCGCTTTCCCACTCATGGCAGGCTCACTGCAGCTTACATGGGGCAATGGAGGGTTAAGTGACTTGCCCAGAGTCACAAGGAGCTGCCTGTGCCTGAAGTGGGAATTGAACTCAGTTCCTCAGGACTAAAGTCCACCATCCTAATCACTAGGCCTATTCCACTAGCAACATTCCATGTAGAAGTCAGCCCTTGCAGATCACCAATGTGGCCGCGCAGGCTTCTGCTTCTGTGAGTACGTGCAGGACGTCAGACTCACAGAAACAGAAGCCTGCACAGCCTTCTACATGGAATGTTGCTAGTGGAATAGCAACATTCCATGTAGAATCTCCAATAGTATCTATTTTATTTTTGTTACATTTGTACCCTGCGCTTTCCCACTCATGGCAGGCTCAGTGCGGCTTACATGGGGCAATGGAGGGTTAAGTGACTTGCCCAGAGTCACAAGGAGCTGCCTGTGCCTGAATTGGGAATCAAACTCAGTTCCTCAGTTCCCCAGGACCAGAGTCCTCCACCCTAACCACTAGGCCACTCCGCCTTCACTGTGGCTCCTTACAGCTGTTTTTCTTATGCAGTTACCACATGCTGGGGTGCTGATCAACTGACCTAATGTTTCTCAAGCCAATCCTGAAGCCCCCCTAGCCAGCCTGGTTTTCAAGATATCCCCAATCCCCAATGAATATGCACAAAAGAGACCTGGAGGCAGTATATGCAAACCTGTCTCAGGGCATATTCATTAGGGATATACTGAAAACCAGAATGGGCCACTCCAGGATTGGCTTGAGAAATAATGAGTTAACCATTCTTTAAAACCTTTTTCTCATAGCTGTTTGATGTTTATTGACGTGTTCTTAATTTTTTTTTCTCTGAATTTATATGTTGCCTTCCCTCGCAAGGGGCTCCAAGCGGCTCACAACAGCAATATAGACGTAAGCAAATAACAGTAAAAACTATGAACCTATATATCTCAGACTTTAACCCTTTAACCCAAGCACACTCTCCACAGAACTGCAACCTTATGTTTTGCACATCAGCTTGATTACATCTTGAACTGTTTTTATGTCATACAGCTGGGGTGCCAAGGATGCCCCAAAGAGTGAGATTCCCCAGGACCTGGCCTCCAAGGGGGGCCCGGTGGAAGCTCAGCGCTAGCATGGCTCTCCTGGCGCTCTTGTGTGCGCAGAGCTGCCGGCCACAGGCTCTTCTTCCTGCCGTGTCCCGCCTCCTGTGTAAAGTACTACTTAACATTTCTAGAGCGCTACTAGGGTTACGCAGCGCTGTACAATTTAACAAAGAGAGACAGTCCCTGCTCAAAGAGCTTACAATCTAATAGACAAGTGAACGGTCGGTCCGATAGGGGCAGTCAAATTGGGGCAGTCTGGATTCACTGAACGGTAAGGGTTAGGTGCCGAACGCAGCATTGAACAGGTGGGCTTTAAGCAAAGACTTGAAGACGGGCAGGGAGGGGGCTTGGCGTAAGGGCTCAGGAAGGTTGTTCCAAGCATAGGGTGAGGCGAGGCAGAATGAGCGGAGCCTGGAGTTGGCGGTGGTGGAGAAGGGTACTGAGAGGAGGGATTTGTCCTGTGAACGGAGGTTTCGGGCGGGAACGTACTACTACTACTACTACTACTTAACATTTCTAGAGCGCTACTAGGGTTACGCAGCACTGTACAATTTAACAAAGAGAGACAGTCCCTGCTCAAAGAGCTTACAATCTAATAGACAAGTGAACGGTCGGTCCGATAGGGGCAGTCAAATTGGGGCAGTCTGGATTCACTGAACGGTAAGGGTTAGGTGCCGAACGCAGCATTGAACAGGTGGGCTTTAAGCAAAGACTTGAAGACGGGCAGGGAGGGGGCTTGGCGTAAGGGCTCAGGAAGGTTGTTCCAAGCATAGGGTGAGGCGAGGCAGAATGAGCGGAGCCTGGAGTTGGCGGTGGTGGAGAAGGGTACTGAGAGGAGGGATTTGTCCTGTGAACGGAGGTTTCGGGCGGGAACGTACTACTACTACTACTACTTAACATTTCTAGAGCGCTACTAGGGTTACGCAGCACTGTACAATTTAACAAAGAGAGACAGTCCCTGCTCAAAGAGCTTACAATCTAATAGACAAGTGAACGGTCGGTCCGATAGGGGCAGTCAAATTGGGGCAGTCTGGATTCACTGAACGGTAAGGGTTAGGTGCCGAACGCAGCATTGAACAGGTGGGCTTTAAGCAAAGACTTGAAGACGGGCAGGGAGGGGGCTTGGCGTAAGGGCTCAGGAAGGTTGTTCCAAGCATAGGGTGAGGCGAGGCAGAATGAGCGGAGCCTGGAGTTGGCGGTGGTGGAGAAGGGTAATGAGAGGAGGGATTTGTCCGGTGAACGGAGGTTTCGGGCGGGAACGTACTACTACTACTACTACTTAACATTTCTAGAGCGCTACTAGGGTTACGCAGCACTGTACAATTTAACAAAGAGAGACAGTCCCTGCTCAAAGAGCTTACAATCTAATAGACAAGTGAACGGTCGGTCCGATAGGGGCAGTCAAATTGGGGCAGTCTGGATTCACTGAACGGTAAGGGTTAGGTGCCGAACGCAGCATTGAACAGGTGGGCTTTAAGCAAAGACTTGAAGACGGGCAGGGAGGGGGCTTGGCGTAAGGGCTCAGGAAGGTTGTTCCAAGCATAGGGTGAGGCGAGGCAGAATGAGCGGAGCCTGGAGTTGGCGGTGGTGGAGAAGGGTACTGAGAGGAGGGATTTGTCCTGTGAACGGAGGTTTCGGGCGGGAACGTACTACTACTACTACTACTTAACATTTCTAGAGCGCTACTAGGGTTACGCAGCACTGTACAATTTAACAAAGAGAGACAGTCCCTGCTCAAAGAGCTTACAATCTAATAGACAAGTGAACGGTCGGTCCGATAGGGGCAGTCAAATTGGGGCAGTCTGGATTCACTGAACGGTAAGGGTTAGGTGCCGAACGCAGCATTGAACAGGTGGGCTTTAAGCAAAGACTTGAAGACGGGCAGGGAGGGGGCTTGGCGTAAGGGCTCAGGAAGGTTGTTCCAAGCATAGGGTGAGGCGAGGCAGAATGAGCGGAGCCTGGAGTTGGCGGTGGTGGAGAAGGGTAATGAGAGGAGGGATTTGTCCTGTGAACGGAGGTTTCGGGCGGGAACGTACTACTACTACTACTACTTAACATTTCTAGAGCGCTACTAGGGTTACGCAGCACTGTACAATTTAACAAAGAGAGACAGTCCCTGCTCAAAGAGCTTACAATCTAATAGACAAGTGAACGGTCGGTCCGATAGGGGCAGTCAAATTGGGGCAGTCTGGATTCACTGAACGGTAAGGGTTAGGTGCCGAACGCAGCATTGAACAGGTGGGCTTTAAGCAAAGACTTGA
The DNA here is from genome assembly GCF_901765095.1 of Microcaecilia unicolor. Lineage (NCBI taxonomy): Eukaryota > Metazoa > Chordata > Amphibia > Gymnophiona > Siphonopidae > Microcaecilia > Microcaecilia unicolor. The sequence continues at coordinate 24,958,161 of NC_044032.1, read as the reverse complement.
AGACGGGCAGGGAGGGGGCTTGGCGTAAGGGCTCAGGAAGGTTGTTCCAAGCATAGGGTGAGGCGAGGCAGAATGAGCGGAGCCTGGAGTTGGCGGTGGTGGAGAAGGGTAATGAGAGGAGGGATTTGTCCTGTGAACGGAGGTTTCGGGCGGGAACGTACTACTACTACTACTACTTAACATTTCTAGAGCGCTACTAGGGTTACGCAGCACTGTACAATTTAACAAAGAGAGACAGTCCCTGCTCAAAGAGCTTACAATCTAATAGACAAGTGAACGGTCGGTCCGATAGGGGCAGTCAAATTGGGGCAGTCTGGATTCACTGAACGGTAAGGGTTAGGTGCCGAACGCAGCATTGAACAGGTGGGCTTTAAGCAAAGACTTGAAGACGGGCAGGGAGGGGGCTTGGCGTAAGGGCTCAGGAAGGTTGTTCCAAGCATAGGGTGAGGCGAGGCAGAATGAGCGGAGCCTGGAGTTGGCGGTGGTGGAGAAGGGTACTGAGAGGAGGGATTTGTCCTGTGAACGGAGGTTTCGGGTGGGAACGTACTACTACTACTTAACATTTCTAGAGCGCTACTAGGGTTACGCAGCACTGTACAATTTAACAAAGAGAGACAGTCCCTGCTCAAAGAGCTTACAATCTAATAGACAAGTGAACGGTCGGTCCGATAGGGGCAGTCAAATTGGGGCAGTCTGGATTCACTGAACGGTAAGGGTTAGGTGCCGAACGCAGCATTGAAGAGGTGGGCTTTAAGCAAAGACTTGAAGACGGGCAGGGAGGGGGCTTGGCGTAAGGGCTCAGGAAGGTTGTTCCAAGCATAGGGTGAGGCGAGGCAGAATGAGCGGAGCCTGGAGTTGGCGGTGGTGGAGAAGGGTACTGAGAGGAGGGATTTGTCCTGTGAACGGAGGTTTCGGGTGGGAACGTACTACTACTACTTAACATTTCTAGAGCGCTACTAGGGTTACGCAGCACTGTACAATTTAACAAAGAGAGACAGTCCCTGCTCAAAGAGCTTACAATCTAATAGACAAGTGAACGGTCGGTCCGATAGGGGCAGTCAGATTGGGGCAGTCTGGATTCACTGAACGGTAAGGGTTAGGTGCCGAACGCAGCATTGAACAGGTGGGCTTTAAGCAAAGACTTGAAGACGGGCAGGGAGGGGGCTTGGCGTAAGGGCTCAGGAAGGTTGTTCCAAGCATAGGGTGAGGCGAGGCAGAATGAGCGGAGCCTGGAGTTGGCGGTGGTGGAGAAGGGTACTGAGAGGAGGGATTTGTCCTGTGAACGGAGGTTTCGGGTGGGAACGTACTACTACTACTTAACATTTCTAGAGCGCTACTAGGGTTACGCAGCACTGTACAATTTAACAAAGAGAGACAGTCCCTGCTCAAAGAGCTTACAATCTAATAGACAAGTGAACGGTCGGTCCGATAGGGGCAGTCAAATTGGGGCAGTCTGGATTCACTGAACGGTAAGGGTTAGGTGCCGAACGCAGCATTGAACAGGTGGGCTTTAAGCAAAGACTTGAAGACGGGCAGGGAGGGGGCTTGGCGTAAGGGCTCAGGAAGGTTGTTCCAAGCATAGGGTGAGGCGAGGCAGAATGAGCGGAGCCTGGAGTTGGCGGTGGTGGAGAAGGGTACTGAGAGGAGGGATTTGTCCTGTGAACGGAGGTTTCGGGTGGGAACGTAAGGGGAGATGAGGGTAGAGAGGTAGTGAGGGGCAGCAGACTGAGTGCATTTGTAGGTAAGAAGGAGAAGCTTGAACTGAATGTGGTATCTGATTGGAAGCCAGTGAAGTGACCTGAGGAGAGGGGGTGATATGAGTATATCGGTTCTGGCGGAATATGAGACGTGCAGCAGAGTTCTGAACAGATTGAAGGGGGGACAGATGGCTAAGTGGGAGGCCGGTGAGGAGTAAGTTTGGAAGTGGCAGAAAGAAGGACCAGTGCAGCATTGCGGAGCTAGCAGGAGAGAAGACAAGCAAGAAAGCAGGCCTGGGCTGGGGGCGGCGCATGGGCCTAGAGGGGGGACGGCAGGCAGGTCCGGTGGGGGGGCGGTGCGCAGGCCCAAGGGGGTGGCACATGGGCCTGGACGGGTGTTTGCCCTGGGCCCGGCTTTGTCTTTCGGCAGCCCTGTTTTCAGGCGGTGTGTCCATCAAGAAAGATGTAAAATACTGTATTGCTTTGCAAATGAAAGAAAAGAGCAGCACAAAATGATATTTGCTTTTCTTTCGAACCTCTAAAAGGACACAGACAGAGAGGAGGCAATAAGAGACAATCTTCAAAGGAATCTGGCCCAGTAGCCAAGGAGTTACTCATCTTTTTTTTTGTTGTTACATTTGTACCCTGCTCTTTCCCACTCACGGCAGGCTCAATGCAGCTTACATGGGGCAATGGAGGGTTAAGTGACTTGCCCAGAGTCACAAGGAGCTGCCTGTGCCTGAAGTGGGAATCGAACTCAGTTCCTCAGGACCAAAGTCCACCACTAACCACTAGGCCACTCCTCCACTGTTGCTACTATTTGAGATTCTACATGGAATGTTGCTATTCCACTAGCAACATTCCATGTAGAAGTCGGCCCTCGCAGATCACCAATGTGGACGCGCAGGCTTCTGCTTCTGTGAGTCTGACGTCCTGCACGTATGTGCAGGACGTCAGACTCACAGAAACAGAAGCCTGCGCAGCCTTCTACATGGAATGTTGCTAGTGGAATAGCAACATGCCATGTAGAATCTCCAATAGTAGCAACATTTCATGTAAAATCTCCAATAGTATCTATTTTATTTTTGTTACATTTGTACCCCGTGCTTTCCCACTCATGGCAGGCTCAATGCGGCTTACATGGGGCAATGGAGGGTTAAGTGACTTGCCCAGAGTCACAAGGAGCTGCCTGTGCCTGAAGTGGGAATCAAACTCAGTTTCTCAGGACCAAAGTCCACCACCCTAACCACTAGGTCACTCCTCCACTGTTGCTACTATTTGAGATTCTACATGGAATGTTGCTATTCCACTAGAAGTCGGCCCTTGCAGATCACCAATGTGGCCGCGCAGGCTTCTGCTTCTGTGAGGACGTCACAGAAACAGAAGCCTGCGCAGCCTTCTACATGGAATGTTGTTAGTGGAATAGCAACATTCCATGTAGTATCTCCAATAGTAGCAACATTCCATGTAGAATCTCCAATACTATCTATTTTACTTTTGTTACATTTGTACCCTGCGCTTTCCCACTCACGGCAGGCTCAATGCGGCTTACATGGGGCAATGGAGGGTTAAGTGACTTGCCCAGAGTTACCCATCTTAGTTCTACTGGATGAAAAGTGCCCTCCACTCAGGCCAAAATATGAGCACTTCTGGTTGAAGGGAGAGGCAACATATGCAGGAAGGTATGCTCAGGTATCTTCCTAGTGGTTGGGTCTCCTGGCTTTTCTCCCGTTAGGCTTCCCTCTCGTAAAAGAAGTGATCAAGACTGTGAACCGACCCGTGAAGGCTCTGATGAGTGAGAGAAGGGTCTAAAAGCGTGACTGTGAGAGAGCCTTCAAATGAGTGTGAGACCCTCCTAATGAGTGAGAGAAGGGGTTCAAGGATTGAAAAAGCCTCCACCACTCCCAATCAGGATTCAGGCCACAGTTCAGCACAGAAACAGCACTCATAACACTACTGGCAAACTTCAAACGGGACCTCAGCAAAGGCAAAAAAAATCCTCCTTCTACAATTTACTACTACTACTACTTAGCATTTCTATAGCGCTGCCAGGGTTACGCAGCGCTGTACAAGTTTAAACACAGGGAGGGACAGTCCCTGCTCAAGAGAGCTTACAATCTAACGGTAACAGACTACGTAGTCAGTGTAGGTAACATGAATGGGGAAGGTGGTTAGGTGCCAAAAGCAAGGGAGAAGAGATGGGCCTTGAGTAAGGACTTGAAAATGGGCAGGGAGGGCGCATGGCGTATGGGTTCGGGAAGTCTGTTCCAGGCATAAGGTGCTGCGAGGCAGAAGGGGCGGAGTCTGGAGTTAGCGGTGGTGGAGAAGGGTACAGATAGGAGTGATTTGTCCTGAGAGCGGAGGTTACGGGTGGGAACATACGGGGAGAGGAGGGTAGAGAGGTAATGGGGGGCAGCAGATTGAGTGCACTTGAAGGTCAATAGGAGAAGCTTGAACTGTATACGGTAGTGGATTGGGAGCCAGTGAAGCGACTTGAGGAGAGGGGTGATATGAGAGTATCGGTTCACGCGGTAGATAAGACGTGCGGCGGAATTTTGGACAGATTGAAGGGAGGATAGGTGGCTAAGCGGGAGGCCAGCGAGGAGAAGGTTGCAATAGTCAAGACGAGAGGTAACGAGCGAATGGACGAGGGTTCGGGTGGTCTGTTCAGAGAGGAATGGGCGAATTTTGCTAATATTATAGAGGAAGAAGCGACAATTTAACATGTCAGTGCTTTTGATGTGGTCAATCACCAGATCCTGCTAAGAATACTGAACAAAATACGCATTGGAGAAGAACTACATTGGTTCAAAGGTTTCCTGACTTCTAGATCCTACCAAGTCAAGATGGAAAACACACTCCTCCCCCCCCCCCCCACCACATGGACAGGAGAATGCAGGGTTCCCCAAGGGTCACCAATTTCACCCATATTATTCAACATAACGATGCTCCCACTAGCTAATAGACTAGCAAGAAACGGCTTCAACCCATTCAAATACACAGATGATATGTCAATATACATTCCATTTGAGTCAGACATGACTGAAATTACAACCTTGATAACTCAGGGTGTGTATATATTAGAATCCTGGGCCACCACTTTTAAGCTGAAACTCAACAGAGAGAAGACTCAGTTCCTCATACTTACATCTCCCTACTGCAAGGAAACCTTTCCCAGCATCACCCTAGATGGGACCACCTACTCTTTTTTTTTTTTTAATGTTTATTTATATATTTGAACATACATTTCAAAGTATATTGCTGAAATTTACATTTAAACAATCCCATATCCCCTCCCCCCTCCCTCACTTCCCCAACTCCCTGTCCATATATCTCTTCTATTTTCATTTTGCAATAGTCCCAACACTGCTGCACCCGTGGTTAAGTTTATAATGTATTTCGGTCTTTGCACTCTTAGCGGCGTTCAGAGCCGCGGTGTCATCAGCTGGGGTGCATCAAGGTCGATCCCGGCTCGGTGCCTCCACTCTTTATACTTATCCCAAATTTTTAAGAACTGGGCTACTTGTCCATTCTTTATTGCTGTCAGTTTAGACATTTGGTAAAAGTAGTCCATTTTATATATAACCTTCATTACTGGTGGAGTCGATTGTTGCTTCCATGCGGATGCCACCGCTATCTTACTCGCCGCCAAAAACATGGAGGCCAATCGATGCAGAGGTTTCGAGCGTCCTGTAGGTCGAAAGTGTAGTATGCAATGGTCCACTGTCAGTGGATACTCTTTGCCCAGTATTTGTTTAAGCATGTCCAGCAGTTCTCTCCAGTATCTTTGTATTTTTGGGCACATCCACCAGATGTGTAGCATGTCTCCCTTCATTGTACATCCCCTCCAGCATTGATTCGACGCTTCTGGTATCATTTTGGCTAGTCTGTCCGGGGTGTAGTACCAGCGATATACAGTGGTGGAAATAAGTATTTGATCCCTTGCTGATTTTGTAAGTTTGCCCACTGACAAAGACATGAGCAGCCCATAATTGAAGGGTAGGTTATTGGTAACAGTGAGAGATAGCACATCACAAATTAAATCCGGAAAATCACATTGTGGAAAGTATATGAATTTATTTGCATTCTGCAGAGGGAAATAAGTATTTGATCCCCCACCAACCAGTAAGAGATCTGGCCCCTACAGACCAGGTAGATGCTCCAAATCAACTCGTTACCTGCATGACAGACAGCTGTCGGCAATGGTCACCTGTATGAAAGACACCTGTCCACAGACTCAGTGAATCAGTCAGACTCTAACCTCTACAAAATGGCCAAGAGCAAGGAGCTGTCTAAGGATGTCAGGGACAAGATCATACACCTGCACAAGGCTGGAATGGGCTACAAAACCATCAGTAAGACGCTGGGCGAGAAGGAGACAACTGTTGGTGCCATAGTAAGAAAATGGAAGAAGTACAAAATGACTGTCAATCGACAAAGATCTGGGGCTCCACGCAAAATCTCACCTCGTGGGGTATCCTTGATCATGAGGAAGGTTAGAAATCAGCCTACAACTACAAGGGGGGAACTTGTCAATGATCTCAAGGCAGCTGGGACCACTGTCACCACGAAAACCATTGGTAACACATTACGACATAACGGATTGCAATCCTGCAGTGCCCGCAAGGTCCCCCTGCTCCGGAAGGCACATGTGACGGCCCGTCTGAAGTTTGCCAGTGAACACCTGGATGATGCCGAGAGTGATTGGGAGAAGGTGCTGTGGTCAGATGAGACAAAAATTGAGCTCTTTGGCATGAACTCAACTCGCCGTGTTTGGAGGAAGAGAAATGCTGCCTATGACCCAAAGAACACCGTCCCCACTGTCAAGCATGGAGGTGGAAATGTTATGTTTTGGGGGTGTTTCTCTGCTAAGGGCACAGGACTACTTCACCGCATCAATGGGAGAATGGATGGGGCCATGTACCGTACAATTCTGAGTGACAACCTCCTTCCCTCCGCCAGGGCCTTAAAAATGGGTCGTGGCTGGGTCTTCCAGCACGACAATGACCCAAAACATACAGCCAAGGCAACAAAGGAGTGGCTCAGGAAGAAGCACATTAGGGTCATGGAGTGGCCTAGCCAGTCACCAGACCTTAATCCCATTGAAAACTTATGGAGGGAGCTGAAGATGCGAGTTGCCAAGCGACAGCCCAGAACTCTTAATGATTTAGAGATGATCTGCAAAGAGGAGTGGACCAAAATTCCTCCTGACATGTGTGCAAACCTCATCATCAACTACAGAAGACGTCTGACCGCTGTGCTTGCCAACAAGGGTTTTGCCACCAAGTATTAGGTCTTGTTTGCCAGAGGGATTAAATACTTATTTCCCTCTGCAGAATGCAAATAAATTCATATACTTTCCACAATGTGATTTTCCGGATTTAATTTGTGATGTGCTATCTCTCACTGTTACCAATAACCTACCCTTCAATTATGGGCTGCTCATGTCTTTGTCAGTGGGCAAACTTACAAAATCAGCAAGGGATCAAATACTTATTTCCACCACTGTAGTATTTTATATCCATTCTCTATAATGGCACTACTCACAGAGCTACTTAACAAGAAACCCCATGCCTTCTCCCAGCTGTGTGTGTCATGTCTAGTATCTGTGTCTTGTTCCCATCTCTGTGTGTATTTCAATATGGGGGTTCTATGTGCTAATAGTGCTGCATATGGGACCACCTACTCTTTAGTACAGTGGCGTAGGAAGGGCGGGGTGGTCACCCCGGGTGCACGCTTCTGGAGGGTGCAGAGAGCAGCCGCACGCTTGTCGGCTGCTCTCTGCACCCTCCAACAGCCAAGAACGCACCCGGGGAGGGGGGTGTCATTGTGCCGGGGGGGGGGGCTTGATGTGCCGGGGGGGGGGGGTGTCATAGCACCGGGGGGGGGGGGGTCATGCTGCACCCTGCGGGGGGACAGAAGCCACTGCACCCCGAGGGGGGGGTGCGCAGCGGCGATCCGCCCCAGGTGGAAGCTGACCTTGCTACGCCACTGCTTTAGTATATAACCTGAAATTGGGGATCACATTGGACCGCACTCTGAACTTCGAAACGCAGGCGACGAATGTCGTAGAAAAAATGTTTTGACAATGTAGAAGCTACGGAGCATTAGAGGCTACTTTCCAAGAGAGGTCTTCCGTATGATAGAGCAAACACTAACCACAGCACACACAGGGCCCTATTTACTAAGCAGCATTATTAACATTTTTAACATGCATTAATCATGTACGAACGTTAACCATGTACGTGCCTACAATATCCTTATAGGTGCCTACATGGTTAGTGTGCATGCTAAGTGTAGGCGAGCTAAAAAGACTAATGCCCCTTAGTAAATAGGGCCTATAGATTATTGCAACAGAGTTTACGCTAGATGCAAAGATCATGTCCTAACAAAAATTACAAATAGCGTATAACACCGCTGCGCAACTGATCTATGGAAAGTCTCGCTTCGCTACTGCAAACCTTACTCTGCCCCCCCCCCCCCCCCATCAAGGCAAGAATAATCTTCAAAGAAGGGAAAGAGATTGCCGAACACCTTGTAGCGGAGAGGGAAGGGGAAGTGAAGACACTGAATACTGGGAAGGGAAAGGGGGGGATTTTATTTTTATTTATTTATTGCATTTGTATCCCACATTTTCCCACCTATTTGCAGGCTCAGTGTGGCTTACATAGTTTTATTATGACATTGTCGTTCCAGGATTTCAGATGCAATTAGTGATGTGCAGAGATTAAGTAAGGGAAGAAAGAAGGAAGTGATTAGGGGTTAAGTATAGAAGGTGGACCTTCATAGCTGGGTGGGTTGGTAAAGTGGTTTAGTGAAGCTACTGGTTCTCTTTGTAGGCCTTGTTGAAGAAATATGTCTTCAGAGATTTGTGAAAGTTATTTATTTTGTCAATTGATTTCAGGTCTGTGGGTAATGCATTCCATAGCTGCGTGCTCGTGTAAGAGAAGGTGGCGGCATGCATCAGCTTGTATTTTAGTCCTTAACAGCTGGGGAAGTGTAAATTGAGAAATTTGCGGGATGTTCTTGTGGCATTTCTGGGAGGCAGGTCCACGAAGTTTAGCATGTAGATTGGGGTGTGTGCGTGAATGATTTTCCAGCTTATAATCGAACGAGAAAAACGCCCAAGTTCCGACCTAAATCGGGAGATGGGCGTTTTTCTCACAAAAACAAATAAAGCGGTATAATCGAAAGCCGAACTTTGGACGCTTTCAACTGCACTCCGTCGCGGATGCGGACAAAGTGGACGGGGGCGTGTCGGAGGCGTGGTGAAGGCGGAACTAGGGCGTGGTTATCACCCGAACAGAGATGGGCGCCTTTCGCCGATAATGGATGCGTTTGTAGCTAGAATTTAGGGCACTTTTCCTGGACCCTGTTTTTTCACGAATAAGGCCCCAAAAAGTGCCCTAAATGACCAGATGACCCCCAGAGGGAGTCGGGGATGACCTCCCCTGACTCCCCCAGTGGTCACTAACCCCCTCCCACCACAAAAAAATGATGTTTCACAACTTTTTACTTTCACCCTCAAATGTCATACCCTCCTCCCAAGCAGCAGTATGCAGGTCCCTGGAGCAGTTGTTAGGGGGTGCAGTGGATGTCAGGCAGGTGGACCCAGGCCCATCCCCCCCCCTACCTGTTACAATTGTGCTGCTTAATGCTTAGTCGTCCAACCCCCCCAAACCCACTGTACCCACATGTAGGTGCCCCCCTTCACCCCTTAGGGCTATAGTAATGGTGTAGACTTGTGGGCAGTGGGTTTTGAGGGGGATTTGGGGGGCTCAACACCCAAGGGAAGGGTCCTGTGCACCTGGGAGCTCTTTTACCTTTTTTTTTGTTTTTGTAAAAGTGCCCCCTAGGGTGCCCGGTTGGTGTCCTGGCATGTGAGGGGGACCAGTGCACTACGACTCCTGGCCCCTCCCACGAACAAATGCCTTGGATGTATTCGTTTTTGAGCTGGGCGATTTCATTTTCCATTATCGCTGAAAAGCAAAAACGCCCAGCTCACACCTTGGCGAATAAAACATGGGCGTCTATATTTTTTGGAAAATACGGTTCACTCCGCCCCTTCACGGACCCGTTCTCGGAGATTAACGCCCATGGAGATAGGCGTTTCTGGTCGATTATGCCCCTCTTTGTGTACAATCGTGCAGATCTTGAACGCAATGCGTTCCTTAAGTGGGAGCCAGTGAAGTTTCTCTCTTAGGGGTTTTGCACTTTCATATTTAGTTTTTCCAAATATGAGTCTGGCGGCAGTATTCTGGGCTGTTTGGAGTTTTTTGATAGTCTGTTCTTTGCAGCCAGCATACAGTGCGTTGCAGTAGTCCAGATGGCTTATTACCATCGACTGTACCAGGATACGGAAGATGTATCTCAGGAAGAAGGGTTTTACTCTTTTGACTTTCCACATGGTGTGGAACATCTTTTTCGTCTTGTTCTTCACGTGGGTATCGAGAGTGAGGTTTCGATCAATAGCAACCCCAAGAATTTTCAAGTTTTGTGAGACAGGAAGAGAACAGTATGGTGTGATTATGATGGAGAAGTTTTTTGTGTTATGTTGAGAGGTGAGTACAAGACATCGTGTTTTTTCTGCATTATTTGGAGGCTTTTGTTGATCTCGTTGGTGATTTCATTTAGATCATGTTTGAACGGGATGTAAATTGTGACATCGTCTGCATATATGTAGGGATTGAGGTTTTGATTGGCTAGAAGTTTGGCTAAAGGTATCATCATTAGGTTGAATAAGGTTGGTGGAATGAAGCAGAGAGCTGCTGGACACCATGGGGGGTGGGGGGTGGAAAGGGGAGGAAGAAAGGTACGCTGATAGCAGCACAGGGGCCTCAAACTCCAAGGATGGCTCTTCAGTGAAGAGACTCCAGAAAAGAAACCACAGTGGCAATAACTTGATAAGACAAAGCAAGGGCAGTCAAGTCACCACAGACATTCTTGATACAAGATTTGTAAATAAACAGTTGGCTGCCTCAGGTGACAGGCCTTATCACATACAAAATAAAAACTGAGCAAAAATGTGGGATAAAAAAAAATTCCTAAAGAGTGGAAAGGGGGACATTTCCCTTCTTTCCCTACAGACTTGTAAACAGAACAAAGGAAGAAAAGAAAACACAGAGAAAAATAACAATCGATAAAAGAAACAGGATGTACTGTATGAGGAGCCTAAAGCGGTGCAAGAGTAACGGCGAAAGATGCTAAGATATTACAGAGGCCTGTGCAGAGAGCGAACACCCAGAGCTGTCTGTCAACACCTTACAAAATTTAAGGAGCTGTTAGCGATGATTATTACCGGAGGAGCCTGTCACGGGTCAGACAAACAGCTCTGGCACAACTTCCCCGTGCCTCGGCCTGCTCTGCTTGTGAAGGCCGTGCGAGATGGATGGAGCACAGGGGGGCAGATCGTAACTCCAGGACAGGGTCCCCATCACTCCCACTGCGCCCTCTCGCCAAAGACAGCTTCATGAGCACCGACAACGCAAAGACACACAAAGCTAAAAACACAGCACGCTGCGAAATCCAGAGATCCACGCACACACACAGAGTGCAAATATTTTTTATTTTGTTTGTTTATTTAACATTTTAGGCGGGTTACACTTGAAACATACACAGCACTAGTAAAACAAACTAAAAGTACGAAACATATTGACCGTATGAAACAGCAGCTCCAACAACAGCTAAAGCCTGTATAAAATTCGGTTATTGGGAAAGTAATGGAAGTGAGGCCCCACCTGGAGTATTGTGTTCAGTTTTGGAGGCCGTATCTTGCTAAGGATGTAAAAAGAATTGAAGCGGTGCAAAGAAAAGCTACGAGAATGGTATGGGATTTGCGTTTACAAGACGTATGAGGAGAGACTTGCTGACCTGAACATGTATATCCTGGAGAAAAGGAGAAATAGGGGTGATATGATACAGACGTTCAAATATTTGAAAGGTATTAATCCGCAAACGAACCTTTTAAGGAGATGCGAAGGCGGTAGAACGAGAGGACATGAAATGAGATTGAAGGGGGGCAGACTCAAAAAAAAAATGTCAGGAAGTATTTTTTCACGGAGAGAATGGTGGATGCTTGGAATGCCCTCCCTCCCTTCCGCGGGAGGTGGTGGAGATGAAAACAGTAATGGAGTTCAAACATGCGTGGGATATGCATAAAGGAATCCTGTGCAGAAGGAATGGATCCTCAGGAGCTTAGAAGAGATTGGGTGGCAAAGCCGGTGGCAGGAGACGGAGATGGTGCTGGGCAGACTTATACGGTCTGTGCCAGAACCGGTGGTGGGAGGCGGGGCTGGTGGTTGGGAGGCGGGGATAGTGCTGGGCAGAGTTATATGGTCTGTGCCCTGAAGAGCACAGGTACAAATCAAAGTAGGGTATACACAAAAAGTAGCACAAATGAGTTATCTTGTTGGGCAGACTAGATGGACCGTGCAGGTCTTTTTCTGCCGTCATCTACTACGTTACTATGTAATGTGCCTTCAATCATCTCCTGCCCTACACAACTGAAGTAATTCTACTACTCCTACTACTATTTAGCATTTCTATAGCGCTACAAGGCATACGCAGCGCTGCACAAACATAGAAGAAAGACAGTCCCTGCTCAAAGAGCTTACAATCTAATAGACAAAAAATAAATAAAGTAAGAAAATCAAATCAATTAATGTGAACGGGAAGGAAGAGAGGAGGGTAGGTGGAGGCGAGTGGCTACAAGTGGTTACGAGTCAAAAGCAATGTTAAAGAGGTGGGCTTTCAGTCTAGATTTAAAAGTGGCCAAGGATGGGGCAAGACGTAGGGGCTCAGGAAGTTTATTCCAGGCGTAGGGTGCAGCGAGACAGAAGGCGCGAAGTCTGGAGTTGGCAGTAGTGGAGATGGGAACAGATAAGAAGGATTTATCCATGGAGCGGAGTGCACGGGAAGGGGTGTAGGGAAGGACGAGTGTGGAGAGATACTGGGGAGCAGCAGAGTGAGTACATTTATAGGTTAGTAGAAGAAGTTTGAACGGGATGCGAAAACGGATAGGGAGCCAGTGAAGGGTCTTGAGGAGAGGGGTAGTATGAGTAAAGCGACCCTGGCGGAAAACTAGACGGGCAGCAGAGTTTTGAACTGATTGGAGAGGGGCGAGGTGACTAAGTGGGAGGCCAGCAAGAAGCAGATTGCAGTAGTCTAAACGAGAGGTGACAAGGGTGTGGATGAGGGTTTTGGTAGAGTGCTCGGAAAGAAAGGGGCGGATTTTACGGATGTTGTAAAGAAAGAAACGACAGGTCTTGGCAATCTGCTGGATATGAGCAGAGAAGGAGAGAGAAGAGTCAAAGATGACCCCAAGGTTTCGAGCTGAGGAGACAGGGAGAATGAGAGCCATCAACAGAAATAGAAAACGGGGGGAGTGGGGATAAGTTGTATAAGGTACCAACTTCATCAAGTATCAAAAATTTCCACAAAAAAATATGCCTTCGACAGTGTCCTAAACTGAACAGACCTTCGTGATCTAAGTACAAATAACGCTAGACGTATTCGCTTCCCAGATATCCAGATACAAGCGAATAGGTCTAGCGTTATTTGTACTTAGATCACGGAGGTCTTTTTCAAGACCAGCTTTATTTGAGATCATCGATCCACACTTTTATCATCAAAGACTCCTGAGGCAGTCCTGTGGCCAAAACACAGTACTGTGTCGAGTCTACATTAAACTCTGATCATCATACACCACAGCTTCCTGGAGTTATTGGTCCACTTCTTTTTTTCATTCAGAAGTGAATTCCACAACATTGAGAAAAGCTACATTGGCTCCCACTGAAAGAATGAATTACATTCAGAATTTGTACCCTGGTCCATAAAATCATCCATGGCGAGGCTCCGGTATATATGTCAGACCTCATAGACTTACCAACCAGGAACACAAAAAGGTCTGCACGCACTTTCCTGAATCTCCACCACCCCAGTTGTAAAGAAATACAAATCAACTTATCCATCCTCCTTTTCCTACATTGGCACACAACTCTGGAACGTTCTACCAAATGTCATAAAAACGACGCACGACCTAACAATCTTCCGAAAATGACTAAAAACCAACATGTTCAACAAGGCTTACCACAAAGATCCTTCCTAATCACCAAGCAATGATACTCGTCCAGAACTAGATCAAACCGAACTCTCTGTACCTGATTGCTTAAACCACTCTGTAAATAATGAACGTTAATGTTTCTTCAACTAATCTCTCACGCCAGAAATGAGCTGATTATATAACTTACTCTATAAGTTACTTGATCATTTATGTATTTAATCAAATTCCATATTGTATTTTCATGCCGAAAATGGCGAGCGCCACTACGGCACACTGTAAGCCACATTGAGCCTGCAAAAAGGTGGGAAAACGTGGGATACAAATGCAACAAATAAATAAACACCGTCACACCCCCTTTGTAAAAACAAATTGAGGATCGGTATTTGGTAAGCATTCAGTCTGACAATTTAAAAAAGATGGAGCATCCAACAACAATTTATCAGCTGAAACACAGTCCCTGGGATACATGGACACTCAAACATCCACACACACAGAAGGCTGGCTCTATCATTCAGTGGTATAGCCATGGGGGGGGGGGCCTTGGGGGCCTGGGCCTCCCATTCGGGGCCCCTGGATTGGCTGGGGGTCCCCAACCCTCCCCCAAAGAAAGCCTTCCTCTAGCGCAGTTCTTCGCCTCGTTGCCTGCCCTTAGGGTTACCATATGGCTCCAGAAAAAGGAGGGCACATTGATCCAGTCCAGGTTTTGCTTCCATTGAAAGCAACAGAAGTAAAACCCAGACTGGCTCAATCTGTCCTCCTTTTTCTGGAGCCATATGGAAACCCTGACCTGCACTGATTCCCCTTACGTCACGCATGATCGATTTTAATGAACTTGATCGTGCGCGAAGTGATGTGCAAGCTCAATATCACTAAAACCGCGCATCCGCGACATGAGGGGAAAAGCAACCGCAGGGCAGGCAGTGCGGCGGAGAACAGCGCTGGAGGAAGGCTTCTGCTGGCGGAGGACCCCCGCCAGCCAAGGTATGTGTGGTGGCAGCAGCGGTGGTGGCGGGAGGTGGAGTGCAGCATGGAGGTGGGGTAAAATGTGCTCCCCCCCCCCCCTTGGGAGGGGAAGGTCGGGAGAGATTGATCCTGAAGCCGTGGGTGGGGAGGGAGAGGAGGGGAAGAGAGATGCCAGACCTGCAAGGGGGAGGGGTCAGGAGAGAGAGAGAGATGCTGGGACCAAGGAGGTGAGGAGAGAGGTGGGAAGGAAAAGAGATACCCTAGTACCCGCCTATATTGATTCTGAGCCCATTCAAAATGTCAACTATGGCTATACTAATGAGGTCAAGGCAGGAACAACAGAAAAAGAAGGGCTGGATATGAAAACAGAGTGGCTGTTCTCTGTTCTTTTCCAGGCTCACCACTCCTCTCCTCTAGCGGCTGCCTGTACGGGAGAGGCTGGAATGGAACATTCCTGCTGTTTTGGAGTCTGAAAGGAAGTGGCATTTTAATAACGGCTTGTGGACTTTTCTTTTAGGAAGCTAGTCAAACCTTTTTTTAAACCCCGCTAAGCTAACCGCTTTTACCACATTCTCTGGCAATGAATTCCAGAGTTTAACTACACGTTGAGTGAAGAAATATCTTCTACGATTCGTTTTAAATTTACTACATTGTAGATTCATTGCGTGCCCCCTAGTCCTAGGATTTTTGGAAAGAGTAAACAAGCAATTCACGTCTGCCCGTTCCACTCCACTCAGTATTTTATATACCCCTTTTGCAATTCCGTACAGATACACTTAGGCGTTATCCTACAACTGGGCGTGGAAGTGTATTTCCGTGTCAATCTGCCACTTCAGCCCCTTGCATCCGTTACAACGCATTTCTGCACCGAAAGCTGGGCCCGCAATTAGCGCCTAGCTTTAGAAGCCCTTGCCACAAACGCCCTTGCCACATTTAGGGACCCACAGTTACGGCAGGTCAATGGCTGGTGTAACAGCAGGTACCTAGATGCCATTAGAGAACAGGTTGTTCTGTTCTATCGGGGTTTTTTTTTGTTGTTGTTACATTTGTACCCTGCGCTTTCCCACTCAAGGCAGGCTCAATGCGGCTTACATGGGGCAATGGAGGGTTAAGTGACTTGCCCAGAGTCACAAGGAGCTGCCTGTGCCTGAAGTGGGAATCGAACTCAGTTCCTCAGTTCCCCAGGACCAAAGTCCACCACCCTAACCACTAGGCCACTCCTCCTCCACTGTTGCTACTATTTGAGATTCTACATGGAATGTTGCTATTCCACTAGCAACATTCCATGTAGAAGTTGTCCCTTGCAGATCAGCAATGTGGCCGCGCAGGCTTCTGCTTCTGTGAGTCTGACGTCCTGCACGTATGTGCAGGACGTCAGACTCTCAGAAACAGAAGCCTACGCAGCTTTCTACATGGAATGTTGCTAGTGGAATAGCAACATTCCATGTAGAATCTCAAATAGTAGCAACATTCCATGTAGAATCTCAGTAGCAACATTCCATGTAGAATCTCCAATAGTATCTATTTTATTTTTGTTACATTTGTACCCTGCGCTTTCCCACTCATGGCAGGCTCAATGCGGCAGGCAATGGAGGGTTAAGTGACTTGCCCAGAGTCACAAGGAGCTGCCTATGCCGGGAATTGAACTCAGTTCCCCAGGACCAAAGTCCACCACCCTAACCACTAGGCCACGGTTCTTATATTCTGCTACATTTTCTAGAGGATTCAGTGCGGATCACAATTATAAGACTCCCTCAATCAGGGAGACTTATAAACATTAGGAATACAATGTTGTAGTCCCAATCCGAGTAAATCATAATTTAACATCAAACAAATAATTATTATTATTACTACAGTCCGCGCAACGTCGAGGAACCTAAACAGGGGTGCCCAGGTCTGCCTGTCCACAGAAACCCAGCTTATACCCCTAGCATCTACGAATTTACAAGTATCCTTCTGGCCACGGCTGCCCCAAGTTCTCTCTCCTGAGCTGAGCTTACTAGGAGAGAGACCTTGGGGTGATGGTGTCCGAGGATCTGAAGGTGAAGAAGCAATGCGACAAGGCGGCGGCTGTGGCCAGAAGGATGCTAGGCTGCGTAGAGAGGGGTATAACCAGCAGAAGAAAGGAGGCATTGATGCCCCTCTACAAGTCGTTGGTGAGGCCCCAATTGGAGTATTGTGTTCAGCTGGAGGCCATATCTTGCTAAAGATGTAAAAATACTGGAAGCGTGCAAAGAAAAGCTACGAAAACGGTATGGAATTTGCGTTGCAAACCGTACAAGGAGAGACTTTTTTTAGTTCAATCAGTTTTTTATTGATTTTATAACATATTGTAAATTTAGTACCAATGACAATAACAGTTAACAGAAAGGTCAATGTACTCTGACTATATATATATACATATATGTATATTCGTATGAAGTATGCATGCATATCAGATGTTATAGTATTAATGCCAATGTTTGTAAAGTACCTGTACATTAATTACTTAGCTGGATGAATATTTAATCACCGGAGACCAAATTTTATTATATGCCATAAAGGAACCACATTTCTCTGCTGCTACGTTTTCGTATTTAGCTGTTAGACATACTGAGTTCCACCACATTTCGTAGGTTAACTTTGTAAAATCTTTCCAGTTTTGACATATCAATTTTATAGCCACTTGGATCAATATACGTAGTAGTTTAATTATATGTGGTGATAATGTATTGTTAATGCCGAAATCTCCTGCTATTATCGTTTTGTAAGTTAAAGAAATCTTTAAATTTAGTATAAGAGAAATTGTTTTCTCTATTTGAGACCAATATTCATCCAGTAATGGGCAATGATATATTAAATGGTCCAAGGTTCCTATATTGTTGCAGCAGGACCAGCAACGATTGGAAGCATCTTTTGATATCTTAGATAGTTTATACTTTAAAGGACGATACACCAAGTTACTTAACATTATGTCATCAACTGGATACAAAAAAGAAAACGGCCTTCATATGGTACAAAATCCTACAAGAACATTCTTCTCATCCTCCAATGGCTTTACAGAACATTTGGAATAGAGAAATCAACTCTCAACTATCAGAAGATCAATGGGAAGAAATTTGGTCATCTCTATACAAATCGTCAAAATCATCAGCTCTTACACAATCGTCATTTTATATATTACATAGAGCTATGTGGACACCGTACAAGGAGAGACTTGACGACCTGAACATGTATACCTTGGAGGAAAGGAGAAACAGGGGTGACATGATACACACGTTCAAATATTTGAAAGGTATTAATCCGCAGAAAAACCTTTTCCAGAGACGGGAAGGCAGTAGAACTAGAGGACATGAATTGAGGTTGAAGGGGGGCAGACTCAGGACTAATGTCAGGAAGTATTTCTTCACGGAGAGGGTGGTGGATATGTGGAATGCCCTCCCGCGGGAGGTGGCGGAGATGAAAACGGTAATGGAATTCAAACATGCGTGGGATAAACACAAAGGAATCCTGTTTAGAAGGAATGGATCCACGGAATCTTTGTAAATGGGAAGCAAAACCAGAGTTATGCCCTGATCATGACTGAATAGATATGGATGGGCTGGAGTTTACATTTTAAGGGGCTTCGACGTTAGCTTCAGAACTTAGTACAAGAACAGTGCTGGGTAGACTTCTACAGTCTGTGCCCTCAGAAAGGCAAGGACTAATCAAACAGGTATATATATAAAGTATCGCATACCATGTAAAATGAGTTTATTTTGTTCGGCAGACTGGATGGACCGTACAGGTCTTTATCTGCCGTCATTTACTATGCTACTAACCTGCTTATTTTCGAAGGAGAAGGGCGGCCATCTTCCGACACAAATCGGGAGATGGCCGGCCTTCTCCTAAAGCCGGCCAAATCGGTATAATCGAAACATTTTTTTGCCAGCCTACTACTACTACTATCATACCCAGCTCCATCACAGCACTATGCAGGTCCCTGGAGCAGTTTTTAGTGGGTACTGCAGTGCACTTCAGGCAGGCGGACCCAGGCCCATCCCCCCCCACCTGTTACACTTGTGGTGATAAATGGGAGCCCTCCAAAACCCACCTGAAACCCACTGTAGCCACATCTAGGTGCCCCCCGTTACCCTTTAAGGGCTATGATAGTGTTGTACAGTTGTGGGTAGTGGGTTTTGGGGGGGCTCAGCACCCAAGGTAAGGGAGCTATGCACCTGGGATCGGTTTGTGAAGTCCACTGCAGTGCCCCCTAGGTTGGTGTCCTGGCATGTGAGAGGGGACCAGTGCACTACGAATGCTGGCTCCTCCCACGACCAAATGGCTTGGATTTGTACATTTTTGAGGTGGCCGTCCTCGGTGTCCATTATCGGCGAAAACCGAGGTCGGCCATCTCTAAGGTCGACCTAAATGTCAAGATGGTCGACCTAAGTGTTGAGATTTGGACGTCCCCGACCGTATTATCGAAACGAAAGATGGACGCCCATCTTGTTTCGATAATACGGGATGCCCCGCCCCTTCGCCAGGGCGCCCTTAAAGATGGGCGCCCAGGTCGATTATGCCCCTCCACGCTACTAAGTTACCTATTCCATCCCCCAACCCCGACATATCTTACATTTTCCAAAAATATATTACACTTATAACTAAACATGCCTTGCTTAGCCCAGCAGCCCTGCATACCACACAGAACCTTATCCACATAAATGTTTTTGCAATTGCCCACACATATGACTTTTAGTACAATAACGTTACTCGGAGCTCTTGCATCCCTGTGATGCCTTCTAGAGCTCTAATAGGAAGCTCATCTCTGCCTATCATCACTGCCACCGTTCCCTAAGTTGAACAGGAGTCCTCGAACTACAGTCCTACCAGTGGGGGGTGCTGTTTCGCATTTCAATAATGAGGGACAGGCAAGCTCTGCAGGACTCCAGGGAACCTGCCTGTCTCTAGCCATTGAAAATACAACACCGCCCCCACCCCCCGGCAGCAATGCAGTTGGAGAATTCCTGCTCAGCTTAGAGAGAACAGTGGTTGCTGCCCATGGTGGCAACACAGGAGCTAAAACACTGCATTCTGGGAAAAAGAAGAGATAGCACCAGCTGGGGTAGGTTGTTTCTGGCACTGCAGATTCTAGAAACCTTCACCGTCTCACTGCAACGTAATGATTCTCCCCTAGAAAGTAACAAGCCATGAGTCAACCCTACGACCTTTTGTCCTAAAATGACGAATGTCCAGGTAGGCCTCAGACTCACCCCGCTTCTGCATAAAACTGAAGAGGTCATCTAGGAATTCTTTCCGCTTGGGGTCGTCATCGAGTTCGTAGAGCTGAAAGGAAGGATAAAGAAAAACGTCAATAGAACAGAAAGTGAATTAAAAGACACAGGGCTCAATATTCAAAGGCACGAGGTCCGTAACTTTGAGAGTTCTACTCCTAAATTGGACCTTTTGAAAAGTTACTAGGACTGAGTCCTCAAAATTTCACTAAACTCCTAAAGTTAGGAGCATAAAGAAGTGAGTGGCAACAGAGGCAGATTTTGAGTGGGGAAAAAGTTAGCTTAGCCCTGATTTTCAGCACTAGGCTCATAAATCCAGACAAATGAATGGCAAGCCTAAATTTATAAGAATAACTATTAAACTCCTAAACTAAGTTGTATTTTCAGCTGAAAATGTATACTTATAAGTTGGCTGAAAACAGGGCACAAATTTAGGAGCTCAGGTTATTTTTTTAATACTGAGCTACGGGCCGCTGCAAATTATTCCAATTACTCTGTACCACACATCTTGTTCCTATCATATCATTGCTTTTGGTCCCTCAGCTATATGGTAAGCCTTGTAGTACAAAGTCTTTAGCGTCACATCTACGTTAGTTGAATGTTCTAATGCGTGCTTATTAGGTGTATCATTAGTATTTTGTTAACGTTGTATTATATTTCTGTTATTTGAATTCCAGTGCTGTTAAATGTGTATATTTTTGATAAATGTTTCACAGTACTTCTATTACTAGGATTCAATTTACTGTTTTCAAGTTTACCTCAAATATTGTATTTATGTTTATTCTTGGTTATTTTACTATTGTTATGCTGTTAACAAAATTGTAAGTTTTATGTTGATCTGTACCTGCTTTACACGACCTTGGCACGCTAAGCATACAATTTGGGGCTGCAACAGTTAATCACAGTTAACTCGGCAACTGATGCATTACATAAGTACATAAGTAATGCCACATTGGGAAAAGACCCAGCATCCTGTCCATGACAGCGGCCAAATGTTATCATGCTGCAGCATCTCCTGTCTCCTCCTGAAAGGTCTCACGCCAGCACTGAGTACCTTAGGAGCAGCTGAAAACAGGTAGAGCTGCAGCAGCAGCGGGAGAAAGGGATGGTGAAGAAGATGCTGGACACAGGAACAGGGCAGGGAAGTAGAGCGAGAAGAGATGCTAGATCCAGAGAGTTAAGGAGGGGAATGGTAGATCTTGGACTCTGGGGGGAGGGAGTAGAGGTAAGAGAAATGGGCAGAGTAGGGAGGAGCAAAAAAGATGCTGGACTGGAGGAGTAGGAAGGGAAAATGGAGATATTAGTCTACTTGTGGTGGAGGGATAGGAATAGGACGGGGAGATGCTGGACTCTGGTGGGGGGGGGGGGGGCTGGTAGAGGAAGGTGAAATGTTGAACTCTAGTGGGGGGAAGGGTAAGGAAGAGAAGAGAAGATGCTGGACAGGAGGGGTAGAAAGGGCAAAAGGAGATACTGGCTAGCTCGGGGGAGGGGATAGGAAGATGAAAGGGAGATGCTGGTCTGGGAGGGGGGCTAGAAAGGAAAGGGGAGAAGTTGACCACCAGGAGGTGAAGGAAAAATGCTGGACTACCAGGAGGGGGGGAAGGGCCTATAGCTGCCCCTGAAGTAGGGTGCACGGGCAAAGGTTTGACTAGGGCATCAGATACCCTTGGGCCAGCCCTGCTTGATCAGCCACGCTGCTGATATCTCTTTGTCAGGGGTGGGAGTCAGGCTATTGTAGGACCTTAGTAGCATTAAGGTTAACAAACCATCACCTGGCCTTCTCCCTTTGCAACCTTTCCCCTCCCCTGGTCTCCATGCTGAATCTAGTTTGTGCTGCTGCAAAGTTTATCCCCAAGGATTTGCTAATCAAATCCCCCTGCAAACAAACTGCAATCAGAACAGTCCCCTTCGGCCCACTGGCACAAAGCAACTGGAAACTCATTTTATATTCAAATGAGGCAGATGGGGGAGGGGGAAGAGAGCAGCCTCCAGGAGCAGCTCCTCTCTATACAGATGTAAGGGGTGAAGGAGGGGTGGATGACACTGATTTGTATACAGATCAGACGAATTGAGCAGCTTTGCATGTAAACCCAGAAACACTAGCCATGGGACCTGACTACTCCCAGAATATTATGGAAAGCAGGTATACATTATACCTACACGATCTTAACCAATACCCCCCTCCCCTTCCAAACAAAAAGTAAAGACAGAGAAAGATTCACTAGAATCCGTAAACCTTGTTGATATGATGATTTGTTTTGGGTTTTTTTAAAATTTTTATTTATAACCATTTAAATTTTTACAAGTGATAAAACAACTTGCCGGAAATACAGAGAAAGTAATACATAGGAATTATTTCATTCAGGTAATTCTTTTCTCTTCCTCAGACCACTAAATAGGGAGAGTGAAACAAGACAAGGAGGTCAATTAAACAGTAAACAGAAAAAAAAAGTGGTATTACCCTGATTATCCCCAGATATTTCTCGTCTAATTCATTATTCCACATTGATCATCTGGTTGGCTTCTTCAAGGCCAATACGGTGGTGTATAGTCAAGTCATTTCATTGAAAACATACTTATTGTCCAATATTAGTTAGAAATGATACATCTGATTACATTCTTTCTCTTTTAAAAACCAGAAGTTATTTAACAATACATATACTTGAGCCTCTAATTCAGATCCCACTGATTAAAGTAATCCCAGTTTTCACAGGCTCCACTCCTTTTAAAGTAATAATTTGAGGAAATATTTAGGAGTCATACCCGGAACTCTGGGAAAAACAATAATCTCGATATTAATCATCTATAATAATGTTCATTTTATTATTCAAAGTTTCTGGTCTAATATCATTTTCAAGATCATAACCACTTCTTGCTTGTGCAGAATCATTTGTTATATCAATTTTTTACTCTTAAAGGGTTCAGTTGAATTGTCCATGTAACTCTCTAATAAAATTATATCTGAAACAAAATTATTTACTGCCACCATTAGGTCCTGAAGCGCCTTCCAGATGGTATTCAATGTAACCTCCACGGGAGCCAAAAACTCCAAGTTGATTTCTCTTAGGTGTTTAGGAGTGGTTCCGCCAAGTTCGGGTTCTGCTGTAAACGTCCTCCGTTTCAGCATATGCCTCTAACTCACTCCTCCACTCCTTTGGACATGGTGGTTGAATAATTCAGGAGCGATGGAGTTGTTTTTTCCCAGGTCCAAGAGCATCGACGCTCCTTCGCCGATGCAAATCAAAGGACTCGCCAACCCTTTCATCTGTGGGCAGTTCGTCGCGCAGTGGTCCCGCACTTGCTGCTCAGGGGACAAAACGCTGGCCATTGGCGGCTGACCGCCGGTTGTCCCTCTCAGTTAAGGTAACTGCAATTGCAGAGAGGAAATTTACGTAAAGAATACGAAACTTCAGAGGGCAGCTGGGTCGGGCATACAAACTTCAGGTCGCCATCTTACCACTCTCCCAGTTTGGGACACTCTTTGTCTGGTTTCTCCTCAGAGGCCTGTCTGATATGGGTAACCCTTCAGCATAGCCCTCTGAGTCATTGAAACACAGAAGCCCCTCCACCACTACAAGGTGGTGTCCCTTCGGAGGGGGATATGATGATTTGTATACATGCATTGACAAAGTCACGAACAAAGGGATTAATGATCAGTGGTTCCCAAATTTTTTTGGTTCACGGCACCCCCCCCTGGCCATAGAGGTCTGCCCCCCCCTGCCCCACATCATGTTCAATATTTCTCCCTCTCTCCCCCCCCTCTCCAACCCACATCCCCTTGTAATCCATTATAATCCACTAGTAAAAAAGGCCCGTTTCTGACACAAATGAAACGGGCGCTAGCAAGGTTTTCCTCGGAGTGTGTATGTTTGGGAGAGTGTATGTGAGAGTGACTGTTTGAGAGTCAGAGTGAAAGTGTGAGTGTGTGTGTGTGAGAGAGAGAGTGAGTCTGGGTGTGAGTGTGTTTGTGAGAGAGTGTGTGTGTGAGAATGAGAGTGTGTGCAAGTGTGTATGTGAGACACAGTGTGAGAGAGAGTGTGTGTGTGTGGGCGAGAGAGAGAGTGTGTGTGAGACACAGATTCTCTGTGAGAGTGAGTGTATGAGACCAAGCGAGTGTGTGAGTGACTGTGTGGCACATAGAGAGTGAATGTGATACAGTGTGAGACAGAGTGTGTGCGAGTGAGAGTCAGAAAGACATTGTATATGAGAGAGAGAGTGTGAGCCCTGCCCTCCCAATCCATGTCCATCTGTCCCCTCCATTCATCCTTTTCCAGCAATTCCCCTCTCTCCCTGAGCCCTGCCCTCCCAATCCATGCCCATCCATGCTCCTCTGTCACCTGCCCCCTCCATTCATCCCTATCCAGCAATTCCCCTCTCTCCCTGAGCCCTGCCATGCAATCCATATCCATCCATGCCCATCTGTCCCCTCCATTCATCCCTATCCAGCAATTCCCCTCTCCCTGAGCCCTGCCCTCCCAATCCATGCCCATCCATGCTCCCCTGTCACCTGCCCCCTCCATTCATCCCTATCCAGCAATTCCCCTCTCTCCCTGAGCCCTGCCCTGCAATCCATATCCATCCATGCCCATCTGTCCCCTCCATTCATCCCTATCCAGCAATTCCCCTCTCTCCCTGAGCCCTGCCCTCCCAATCCATGCCCATCCATGCTCCTCTGTCCCCTGCCCCCTCCATTCATCCCTTTCCAGCAATTCCCCTCTCTCCCTGAGCCCTGCCCTCCCAATCCATGCCCATCCATGCTCTTCTGTCCCCTGCCACCTACTACTACTACTACTACTTAACATTTCTAGAGCGCTACTAGGGTTACGCAGCGCTGTACAATTTAACAAAGAGAGACAGTCCCTGCTCAAAGAGCTTACAATCTAATAGACAAGTGAACGGTCGGTGCGATAGGGGCACCTCCATTCATCCTTTTCCAGCAAGTCCCCTCTCTCCCTTCCATGACCCCCCCTCGCCTCCCTGCTCCTCTCTCTCCCATGTCCCCGCCTGGCCCCCCCTCTTCCCCCCCCCCCCCCTTCGCATCCATGCTGTCGTTTCTCCCCTGCCCTCCCGCTCCCATTGTTCAACTTTACTGCCCACCCTCTTCTCTCCCCCCAACATCCCTTTTTTTTTCTTCTTTTTAAATTTACCTCCGTGGCGGTTCCGGCAGCGCAGCGTCAGGGAAGGAGGCGGCGCTCCCGATGTCTAGCCTTTCCTTCGCTGTGTTCCGCCTTCTTCTGACGTCATCCTTGACGTCAGAAGAAGGCGGAACACAGCGAAGGGAAGGCTAGAGACGTCGGGAGCGCCGCCTCCTTCCCTGACGCTGCGCTGCCGGAATTGTTTTTTTTTTTCCGCCCTCGACGTCATGACGTTTGACGCGAGGGCGGGGCAGAGACGGCTGGCTGGCTTCACACCATGAATCCACGAACCCTACAGCCAGGGAGTGTTTGAGTGGCTTCAGAACGTTGTCTTCAGAACGTTCACGGTGCGTTTTATTATATTAGATTTTTTTACCGTGTTCCTGGGGAGAGGATGAAGAAGAGCCTGGAGCTGAGCATAGGAGGGAGGAAACACAATGTCCCGCAGCCCCGGCCTCCCTCCCTGACAGCTGAGTGGTGAGCAGCCAGGGTCCCGGGCGGGAGCAGGCCTCCAAACTTCCAGGCCACCGGTATCGGAAGCGATGTGTAAGCGCCGCCTTCGGCCTGCCCCGGAAGCCTTCTTTGTACAACCACTTCCTGTTCTCACGTAGGCGGGATGCTGTACCAAGAAGGCTTTGGGGGCAGGCCAAAGGCAGCGCTTACATCGCTGCCGGCAGCCTGCAGCGGACGGGCGGCGGAGAGAGGAAGGTGAATGATAGGGCACCAATCGTTGCTCCGGCGCTCAGCGTGTGTACTCCCATCTTCCCCGCAGCACACCTGTGAGTTTGCCGTGGCACACTGAGATGCCGCACTGCACGGTTTGGGAAACACAATTTACCCTACCATGTTTCAAGTACCTTCTATTGTACATGACCCGCACGTGGGCGTTTTGGGGGAAGAGTTAGAGCAGAGTGTGAATGGAGTCACAAAGCACACATACAGACCGTAAAATAGATACCTACGTATGCACTATCTTTCCCCTTTGATCTTAAGTAGAGGAGTGTGGTAGCCGTTAGTCCACTCTTAAGGTTATCAATAGAAATCAAACCAAATAAAACATGGAAAAGAAAATAAGATGATACCTTTTTTATTGGACATACAGTAACTTAATACATTTCTTGATTAGCTTTCGAAGGTCGCCCTTCTTCGTCAGATCGGAAATAAGCAAATGTGCTAGCTGACAGTGTATATAAGTGAAAACATTCAAGCATTACTATGACAGTCTGACAGGGTGGGAGGATGGGGGTGGGTATGAATGTATTAAGTTATGTCCAATAGAAAAAGGTATCATCTTATTTTCTTTTCCATGTTTTATTTGGTTTGATTTCTATAGATTCTACATGGAATGTTGCTATTCCACTAGCAACATTCCATGTAGAAGTCGGCCCTTGTAGATCACCAACGTGGCCGCGCAGGCTTCTGCTTCTGTGAGTCTGATGTCCTGCACGTACAGTACGTGCAGGACGTCAGACTCACAGAAACAGAAGCCTGCGCAGCCTTCTACATGGAATGTTGCTAGTGGAATAGCAACATTCCATGTAGAATCTCCAATAGTAGCAACATTCCATGTAGAATCTCCAATAGTATCTATTTTACTGTCATAGTAATGCTTGAATGTTTTCACTTATATACACTGTCAGCTAGCACATTTGCTTATTTCCGATCTGACGAAGAAGGGCAACTTCTATTGATTTCCCCCTTTGTAAACCGCTGGGAAACATATCGCGATGGGTGGGTATAAAAATACCGAATAAACTTGAAACTACAACCATGTATATTTACACGGCTCCAGAGCTGTCTCAGCCACAGTGAAGACAGAGGGAACGGTACAGTATAGGGGGTGAAGTGCTTCAGTGTGGGAAGGAAGAACGGGACTTGGGGGTGATTGAGTCTAATGACCTTAAAGCTTTCAAACAGGTAGAAAAAGCGACGGCCAAAGCCAGAAGGATGCTTGGGTGCATAAAGAGAGGCATGACCAGCAGGAAAAAGGAGGTGATAGTGCCGTTCTATAAGTCTCTGGTGAGGCCTCCTTTGGAGTACTGCGTGCAGCTCTGGAGACAGCACCTACGGAAAGATATAAACAGGATGGAGTCGGTCCAGAGGGCGGCTACGAAATTAGTAAGCGGTCTTGAATGCAAAAATTATAGGGACAGGCTTATGAACCTCAACATGTATATGAGGTCTGATCAGAGTCTTATACAGGGGCATCCTCACCTCCTTTTTCCTACTGGCCATTCCTCCCACTATGCACCCAAGCATCCTTCTAGCTTTTGCTGTCGCATTTTCTACCTGCTTGGCCACCTTAAGTTCATCACATACGATCACACGCAAATCCCGCTCCTCTTTTGTGCAGAAAAATTCTTCACCCCTAAACTGTTTCGTTCCCTCGGGTTTTCTTGTAGCCCAAATGCATGAGCCCGCATTTTTTAGTATTAAATCTAAGTGTCAAATTCTAGACCATTCTTCTAGCTTTACTAAGTCCTTCCTCATGTTATCCACACCATCAGGGGTCTCTACCCTAGTACTGATTTTGGTATCATCCGCAAAGAGGAAAACCTTACAGAACAGCCCTTCAGCAATATCGCTCACAAAAACGTTAAAAAGAACCAGCCCAATAATCAAACCTTATGGCACACCACTGGTAACATCCTTTTCCTCAGAGTGAGCTCCATTTACCACTATCCTCTGTCACCTTTCACTCAACCAGTTCCTAACCCAGTCAGTCACTTTAGGGACTATACCACCCAGGCCCACCCAGTAGCAGCACACCTATGATGTGGCTGGCAGGGATCCCCAAGCCCCACCAGCCAAGAACTCCCAACAACTGTCCCTCCTGCATACCTTGTAAGTAGCAGAGCTTCACCTTCAGCAAGTAGCGACTGATATGTACTGTTCACAGCGGCCCCACAGCCTTCCCTCTGATGTATTCCCTGCCTATGCGGAAACAGGAAGTTGCATCAGAAGGAAGGCTGTAGGACCAACATGAGCTGTGTGTATTAATTGCTGCTCACTGCCGGTGAAAATCTGCTACTTAAAAGGTATGCGGGGGAGGGGGGATGTTTGAAAGACCATATGGCATGCAGGCGAGAGAGGGAGAGACCAAATCACTTGTGGGACAGGGTGGCGTTCTTCTGCCCACCCATCTTAGGCCCAGGCCCACCCAAAACTGGGTGTCTGGCTACACCCCTGACCTAGAGCACTCAATTGATTTATTAGTCATCTATGCAGAACCGTGTCAAAGGCTTTGCTAAAATCTAAATACACCACATCTAGCACTCTCCCTCGATCCAACTCTTGACCCCCCCCCCCACCTCTGAACATATTCTTGCTTGACAGACCTTTGTCATTAGAGCAGCATGTGAACTCAACTGTCAAGCAAATGTTCTACTCTCTCTGGAGGCTTAAGCATATCAAGCCATACTTCCCTCAAGATGTATTCAGCAGTCTTGTCCAGTCCCTGGTGATTAGCCGTCTTGATTACTGCAATAACATCTATGGGGGTTGCACGAGTATGCTCCTAAAAAAAATTGCAAACAGCTCAGAATACAGCAGCTCGACTTATCTTCGGCAAATCTAGATTGACAGTTCGAGACCGTTACGTGAGCGGCTACATTGGCTTCCTGTGAAGGACCGCATCGCCTTCAAAACCTGCACATTGGTGCACAAAATCATCTGTGGTGATGCCTACATGGACACTCTCATTAACCTGCCGCCCAGGAACTCCCGAGGTCGGCCCGCTCGTACCTCAACCTCCACTACCCTGCTCCTCACGGCCTCAAATATAAGACCATCTATGGTTCCTCTTTTTCTTATCTCAGCACTCAGTTGTGGAACGGGTTGCCTCGAGAGGTCAATTCACTTCAGATCACCCGACCTTCAAGAAGCGGCTCAAGACCTTCCTTTTTGGCAGTGCATACACAAAGAACCCAACAGGCGCCATACCCTTTTAGCCTGCGGCTCCCTCCGTGATAATTTGTCCCCTCCTCTCTCTTCCTCTCCCTCCTTCATTATTTCTCTCTCTCTCCTGTGACCTCGTCCACTGTACTTTGTACTATTGTTTGCTTATTAATTATTGTACGCCACATTGAGCCTGCTCATGGGCGGGAATATTGTGGGATATAAATGTCAAAAATAAATAAATAAATTCTTTAAAAAATAAATATTACATTTCTTTCCTTCATATAAGAACATAAGAATAGCCACACTGGGTCAGACCAATGGTCCATCTAGCCCGTGTCCTGTTTCCAACAGTGGCCAATCCGGGTCACAAGTTTCTGGCAGAAACCCATGTAGTAGCAACATTCCATGTTACCAATCCCAGGGCAAGCAGTGGCTTCCCCCATGTCTATCTCAGCAACAGACTTTTCCTCTAGGAGCCAGATAAGCTAACTGCTGTTACTGCATCTTCCGACAACAAGTCCCAGAGATTAACTATTCATTGAATGAAAAAATATTTCCTCCTATTTGTTTTAAAAGTATTCCCATGTAACTTCCCTGAGTGTCCCCTAGTTTTTGTACTTTGGAGCGAGTAAAAAAATTGATTTTTTTTCTACTCGTTCTGCACCACTCAGGATTTTGTAGACCTCAATCATATCTCCCCTCATCCATCTCTTTTCCAAGCTGAAGAGCCCTAACCTCTTTAGCCTTTCCTCATACGAGAGGAGTTCCATCCCCTTTATCATTTTGGTCGCTCTTCTTTGAACCTTTTCTAATTCCTCTATATCTTTTTTGAGAGCAATACTCAAGGTGCGGACGCATCATGGAGCGATACAGAGGCATTATAGTATTTTCGGTCTTATTCACCATCCCTTTCCTAATAATTCCTAGCATCCTGTTTGCTTTTTTGGCCGCCGCCACACACTGGGAAGCAGAGGCATAGCCAGACCTCAATTTTTTGGGAGGGAAGGATGAGCCCAAAGTCTGTGTGTGTGTGTTTGGGGTGGGGAGGGGGGGGGGTACATTTTGCCCTGTCTCCCCGCCGCAACCCTACATACCTAGCCTGATGGGGGTCTCCAACCCCTGCCAGCAGAATCCTTCTTGGGCCAATACTCGGCGCCGTACTGCCTGCCTTGCTTTCCCCACCCCGGTGTTCATGCATGCGAGGGAGGGGGAAGCAGGGTAGGTAGCGTGGTGGGGCTTGAGGACTCCTGCCAGCCAATCCAGCAGACTTTGGGGGGGCCAAAACCCAAATTGGGGGGGGGGGGGCGCAGGCCCCTGTGGCTACACCACTGCTGGGCAGAAAATTTCAGCGTATTGTCTACAGTGACGCCTAGATCTTCTTCACAGGCGCTGACCTTATCAATGTAACTTGATTTGAATGTGTAAACTGCTCTGAAAGGTTCCTCAAGGATGGTCTATCAAACGAATGTGAAACTTTAATTTCCTTGGAGGCCTACTGGCCCTCTCCCACCAAAAGTACACTGGGGACCCAACTGGTTCCCCTTCCATCTTCCCCACACCCCGTGCATCTTTAACATTAGGTGGTTGGGGTGATGCCCAATTTGCTCCTGCCTTTGTACTGCCATCTTAAAAAATGGGATGCAGTGCGTAGAGTCAGATGCTACCATTTTTCAAGATAGTGGTGCAGAGGCAGGATCACGTGGGCACCTGTGGGGGGGGGGGGGGGGTTCATAAGGGCTGGAAAGGAGTAGGGCTGGGGTGGGGGAAACTGGGCACCCGGAGTACTTCTGATGGGAGAGGGAAAAAGGGCGTATGGGCCACCAAGGAAATCTTCAAATGGGGGTGGGGGGGGATGTTTTCAGAGGCATTTGTAGGGTCAGATAGTTGAGGGGGGTGTTGAAAGCATTGAAGAGGGTCAGAGTTTTTTGGGGGGGTCAAGTGACGTGAAGTGTCACACTTCACCCTAGACGACCCCTGAGCTGGCATGAAAATGCGACGTTAAGGGAAAAGTAAAAAGTGCTAAACTCTAGTACAGTTTTTTTTACATTGCAAGCAATTTCTTATTCCGGTATTTGGCATGTGCACTGCACCGTCTTTCAGCCCTAGTGGTTTTACTCAAGATTTGTATGCACTAGAAGTCTTTCTGCAGACTAGCATGGGACAATCTCAGGTAAAGCACCCTGTTAAAGCACATCACAGCTTACTAAACTGGTCCCTTAGAGCAGTGATGGGCAACCTTTGAGCTTGGTGTGTCAAAATTCACCAAAAAAACGAGCCTAACTCGGGTGGTGTGTCACTTCAAGAAAAATCACTGCTACTAGGAACGCCCCCGGGCCCCCCTTCCCGAGATTGCCGGGCCCCCCCTCCACCCGCTTCCGGGCCCGGAACTAACCTTAAAGCCTCCTTTCACGTCGCAGCAAGCAGCAGCAGGGCAGACCTCTCCTCCTCCCTTCTGTGCTCCGCCCTCGCGGACGTTACGTTTAGGCGAGGTCAGGACACGGAAGGAAGGAGTGGCCTGCCCTGCTGCTGCTTGCTGCGACGTGAAAGGAGGCTTTAAGGTTAGTGTCCGGGAGTCGAGGAGGGGAGGGCGGACCACACTGCGGCGGCGCCGCGTGTCATCCAAAATGGCTACGCGTGTCAGTGCTGACACGTGTGTCATAGGTTCGCCATCAGGGCCCTAGAGGGTAGATGATCCCAGTGGGATATTGCAGAGCAGTGCACAGCACTGGACCGATATACTCATATCACCCCTCTCCTCAAGTCACTTCACTGGCTCCCGATCAGGTACCGCATACAGTTCAAGCTTCTCTTAGTAACCTACAAATGCACTCGATCCGCAGCCCCTCATTACCTCTCTACCCTCATCTCCCCTTACGCTCCTACCCGTAACCTCCGCTCTCAAGACAAATCTCTCCTATCGGTACCCTTCTCCACCACCGCCAACTCTAGGCTCCGCCCTTTCTGCCTCACCTCACCCCATGCTTGGAATAAACTCCCTGAGCCCATACGCCAAGCCCCCTCCCTACCCATCTTCAAATCCTTGCTCAAAGCCCATCTCTTCAATGTCACCTTCGGCACCTAACCACTACACCACTATTCAGGAAATCTTGACTGCCCCAACTTGACATTTCGTCCTTTAGATTGTAAGCTCTTTGAGCAGGGACTGTCCTTCTTTGTTAAACTGTACAGCGCTGCGTAACCCTAGTAGCGCTCTAGAAATGTTAAGTAGTAGTAGTAGTATTACATATAGCAGTGATTTAACCAGAGCTGAGATTGTGATGTCATAATGCCTCATTCCACCAATGCCTAAGAGCCAACCTCATCAGTGATGTCACAATGGCTTGATTTCCTATATTTGTCTCACTCTTATCTATTAGATTGTAAGCTCCTTTGAGCAGGGACTGTCCTTCTTTGTTAAACTGTACAGTGCTGCGTACCCTAGTATCGCTCTAGAAATGTTAAGTAGTAGTAGTAAGTAGTAGCACTTGCTACTGAGCCACTGGCTGCCCATCTTAATGCTATTTTAATTAATTAAAGCCAGCGATAAGCACTAATGCAATTCAGTAAGCTTTGATGTTCAAAGCCATTTTCTTTGGTAAACGGGCCTGTCTGAAAAAAGCGCTCCTCATCCTGGGTTTCCCACAGCCTGCACAGCTTTTCAGTCTTGTTAGAAAGATGTGTTCCTCGATCAGATCACGTATAGGTCAGGGAGGAAAACGGGTCTACGTAGCTGCCTTTTTTCAAAATTACATACGCTATTCCTCGTCTTCTTCCTCGTCTCTCTCCCTCTCGGCCCTCACAAGTAGCAGATGCAAAATGTGCAGGGTATTGTTAGCACACACATTATGCCTGTTAATTCTAAGAGAAAGCATTTTGCAAATTAGATATGAAGCATGCACAACAAAAGCACTCTCATAATTCGCAACTACATGGTCTGTTTGAAAATTGCTCCCGTATCACTCAGATTGTGTTTTAGGCAGCTCACAACCAATTCTGGTTAGCGCATCTCAAAAAAGATATAATGGAGTTAGAAAAGGTACAGAGAAGGGCAATGAAAATGATAAAGGGGATGGGACGACTTCCCTATGAGGAAAGGCTAAAGTGGTTAGGGCTGTTCAGCTTGGAGAAAAGACAGCTGAGGGGAGATATGATAGAGGTCTATAAAATAATGAGTGGAGTGGAACAAGTAGACATGAATCGCCTGTTTACTCTTTCCAAAAATACTAGGACTAGGGCGCACACAATGAAGCTACAAAGTAGTAAATTTAAAAACGAATCAACGTGTAATTAAACTCTGGAATTCGTTGCCAGAGAATGTAGCAAAAGCAGTTAGCATTGCACGGTTTAAAAAAAAGGTTTGGATGGCTTCCTAAAGGAAAAGTCCTTAGACCATTATTAAAATGGACTTGGGGAAAATCCACTGCTTATTTCTGGGATAAGCAGCATGAAATGTATTGAACTCCTTTCGGATCTTGCCAGGTACTTGTGACCTGGATTGGGCCACTGTTCGAAACAGGATGCTGTGCTTGATGGACCTTCGGTCTTTCCCAGTATGGCAACACTTATGTACTTGGGATTCTGAATGGAATCTTACTACTCTTTGGGGTTCTACATGGAATGTTGCTACATTTTTGAAAATCTGTATGGAATCTTGTTATTCTTAGAATTCTAGAATCTTGCTACTCTTTGGGGGTTCTACATGGAATGTTGCTACTCTTTGGGTTTCTGCCAGGTACTTGTGACCTGAATTGGCCACTGTTGGAAACAGGATGCTGGGCTTGATGGACCTTCGATCTGTCCCAGTATGGCAATACTTATGTACTATTTAAAACGTTGGTTGTGAGCTGCCTGGAACAAAACCTCTGAAGATATCTGCCACTCCTTGAAAAAGGGGACTGTAACAGGAGGCTACCCGGATCTGAGCACGAAGGCCTCAGGCAGCCTATCCAAGGTTAAGTTCATTATGGGCCCCTTTTATTAAGGCGTGCTAAAAATTTGCGTTCGCAATAAAAACACTAAGACGCCCATTCTATCCTACGGACATCTTAGCGTTAGCACGCGCTCATTGTTAGCAAACGCTAAATCCGTTAGCGTGCCTTAGTAAAAGGGGCCCGTAACCTTCCATTGCCTCAGGTACAAACTCAGATTGTCAGCCCTCCAGGGACAGTAAAATACTGTACCTGAACGTCCACCGATTCGATAGTTTCAGGCTTGCAGGACGTATAATTATTATTATTATTTATTGCATTTGTATCCCACATTTTCCCACCTATTTGCGGGCTCAGTGTGGCTTACAATACACATTGTAAATGAGGAAGTACAATTTGTTACAACTCAGTTATGGATTACATTGTGAGAGTTATGTGAAGACAAAGTCAAGTATCGTTGGGAATAGGACAAAGGAAGAGAACAATGGAACAGTGGAGAGAGACAACAAGAACATCAGCAGAGATCTTTAGTATAACATTTTTCGTGAGAAGGTATAAATGTGATTAAATTACGGGGGATGAGAATTCAGAAGAGAATGTATTGGTGTGTTTCTGAACAGTAAGTGTGGGCCTCATGTGTTTTGATCCTTACAGTAAGTTTTATCAAAGAGATGAGTCTTCAATAGTTTGCGGAAATAAAATAAATTAAATTAAAGAAATTAAATAAGATATGCATGGCTGGGGACACTTGGTTTAATAATAACAAGACCAGCTCTGGTCTCCTTCTGATGAAAATGGCAAAGGGTGCACCAGGAGCTGTGGCATCCCCTTTAGTTCTCTATTTCCATGGAACGAGGTGTAAGGACTTTGGAGGAAGGGTGTTTCAGGTGCAGAGTGAGACCACGGTGAGGTAATGCGTACCCTTAATGCCCAGCTGTCTCCCATATTCAGACTCTATGGATGAGCTGATCCCCTGTCTCTGCATCAAATATTTATTGACTGCCTTCCGTCAGCTTGTAAAGGTCAAAGGTCTTACTCATAAGAGGCGCGGGGGGAGGGGGATATTCCGCTGCTCTAATTAGCTGCAACGCTCTTCCCGGCAGTAGCTGGAGCTGCTCCCCTGGGCCCTGAAAGCTTTGCATCGGTTTTCCATCCTCATTGTACATGAACCCATTAAACAGGACTAAATTACTTGTGGCCTTCGACACACCTCCTGGAGGCCACCAGGATAATGTTGTGATTCATAGTAACATAGTAGATGATGGCAGAAAAATACCTGCACGGTCCATCCAGTCTGCCCAACAAGATAAACTCATATGTGCTACTTTTTGTGTATACCTTACCTTGATTTGTATCTGTCATTTTCAGGGCACAGACCGTATAAGTCTGCCCAGCACTATCCCTGCCTCCCAACCACCAGCTCTGGCACAGACCGTATAAGTCTGCCCAGCACTATCCCCGCCTCCCAACCACCGGCTCTGGCACAGACCGTATAAGTCTGCCCAGCACTATCCCCGCCTCCCAACCACCGGCTCTGGCACAGATCGTATAAGTCTGCCCAGCACTATCCCCGCCTCCCAACCACCGGCTCTGGCACAGACCGTATAAGTCTGCCCAGCACTATCCCCGCCTCCCAACCACCGGCTCTGGCACAGACCGTATAAGTCTGCCCAGCACTATCCTCGCCTCCCAACCACCAGCCCCGCCTCCCAACCACCAGCCCCGCCTCCCACCACCGGTTCTGGCACTGACCGTATAACTCTGCCCAGCACTATCCCCGCCTCCCGACCACCAGCCCCCGCCTCCCACCACCGGCTCTCAGTCAGTTGTGCTGCTACTCTTCAAATCCATCCAGGATGATGACTGGCTCATGGTGACACTGTCCCACTGCCACATATCTTCACCTCCTCGTTAACAAAAACACACCGCCGTGACTTGGCTGGGCCCGATATTCAGCCACAGGTTGAACTGACCCTGGATATTCAATGCTGGGACAGGTGCAGCTCCCGGCATTCAATATCCGGATTATCAAAGGTCGCCTGGAAGCTAACCGGGCACCAGACGATACTCAGACCAGTGCCCTGTTAACGTTACTGCATAATGTTAAGGCAGCCTTTATGCTGTGCAAACTTTACGCAGTTACTTAGCTGGACAGCGGACTGAAAATTGCCACTAACCGGCTAAGCAGACGCTTCATAACCCAGCCCAGCCCTAACCTTACCAGTCAGGAGATGGCCGGATCCATCAGTGAGGTTAAGTGTCACTAATATCAGGTGCCAGGTCAGGAAACTCTTTTGAATATTGGGCAGACTATTTTTTAAATTTCTTATTTTGTGACATATTCATAAGTGTGCGTTTAAGACTCTGACGTGATTTACAGCTACTTTTTATCTGGTCAGTGGGTAGGGTCTCTCTTGTTGCCGTGTGCGACCTCCATAGGACTATCAGGCTTATTTTCACAAGAGGACGACGCCCCTTTCGACATAAATCGTGAGATGAGCGTCATTCTCCCAGGGTCGCACAAATCGGCATAATCGAAAGCCGATTTTGGGAGTCCTCAACTGCTTTCCATTACGGGGACGACTAAAGTTCACAGGCGTGTCAGAAGCATAATGAAGGCGGGACTGGGGCGTGCCTAACACAAGGGCGTCCTCGACCGATAATGGGAAAAAGAAGGGTGTCCCTGACGAACACTTGGACGACTTTACTTGGTCCTTTTTTTACTTACGACCAAGCCACAAAAATGTGCCCTAAATGACCAGATGACCACCAGAGGGAATCGGGGATGACCTCCCCTTACTCTCCAGTGGTCACTAACCCCTCCCACCCTCAAAAAAATGTTTTAAAATATTTTTCCAGCCTCTATGCCAGCCTCAAATGTCAAACCCAGCTCCCTGACAGCAGTATGCAGGTCCCTGGAGCAGTTTTAGTGGGTGCAGTGCACTTCAGGCAGGCGGAACCAGGCCCATCCCCCCCCCCACCTGTTACACTTGTGGTGGTAAACGTGAGCCCTCCAAAACCCACCAGAAACCCACTGTACCCACATCTAGGTGCCCCCCTTCACCATAAGGGCTATGGTAGTGGTGTACAGCTGTGGGGAGTGGGGTTTTTTTGGGGGGGGGTTGCGGGGCTCAGCACACAAGGTAAGGGAGCTATGTACCTGGGAGGAATTTATGAAGTCCATTGCAGTGCCCCCTAGGGTGCCCGGTTGGTGTCCTGGCATGTGAGGGGGCCAGTGCACTACGAATGCTGACTCCTCCAACAACCAAAGGGCTTGGATTTGGTCATTTCTGAGATGGGCGCCCTCGGTTTCCATTATGACGAAAATCGGGAACAACCATCTCTAAGGACGACCATCTCTAAGGTCGACCTAACTTTCGTGATTTGGGCATCCCTGACTGTATTATCGAAACGAAAGATGGACGCCCATCTTGTTTCGATAATACGGGTTTCCCCGCCCCTTCGCCGGGATGTCCTGCGAGGACGTCTTCAGGAAAACTTGGGCACCCTTTCGATTATGCCCCTCCACATGTCCCAAAACTCCCAAGATCCCCTTTCACTGGCTTCCTGCCTCCAGGCTGTAAGATGCAAGGGTAGCCATGCCTGAACCTTCCATTCCCATTTCGGAATATTATGGGAGCAGTGTTTGAGCGGTGTTCCTTCTAATCTGTCCATGTATGCGCGCGTACAAAATTTTTGTTGGCTTTCATTATTATGAACATAGTCTATACCGCACACTGAGTCACGTCTGAAAACCTGCGCAGAAAGGGCTAGATTCTATATACGGCACCTTAAAAATCGGTGCTGAATAAAAATATGCCTAGGCAATTTATAAACTACTGTCAGCTTTGTGAGTCCCTGTGCCGAGCAGTGATCCCGGGTGAGGGATTCGGCCCCGGATTCTGCTTGGCGGCCGAGAAACCCCGATGTTCACCTGTGGTGACCGCCGTTCCCCGGGGCTTGAGCCCCAGTGTGGGGGCCGGCCGACAGGACTACACTGAGAGACCAGAGGCGGGGTGCCAAGAAGGCCTGCTGAGGGAAAGCAGAGGGCACGGATCAGGTGCAGGCTGCGGACCATGAGCAGGTAGCAGGCGAGATAGTAGACCAGGTCCAGGCAACGGCACAGGCAGGCAGCAAACGAGAGAGTAGACCGTATCCAGGCAGCGTCGTACAGGCAGGCAGCAGACAAGAGAGGACCGGGTCCAGGCAGCTGTCACAGGCAGGCAGCAGACAAGAGAGTAGACCGGGAACTAGCTGGGTCAGCACAAACAAATATAGCGCAGAGGAACAATTACGATTAGAAGCCGAAGCAATGCAGCATAGGAGGAACTTCCTTGAAATAGTGCTGGCGTCTGATGTCAGCAGGCACCAGCTGGGAGGAGAGCAAACAAGGACCAATGGTGGTGAGGAAAAGAGGAGGAGTAGCCTGCCCACGGAGGAGACCGATCCCCGCTGAATAGCCTGCGAGATGGAGCGCCGGAAGGGCAGCAGTGGCGTACGGTGCCGGCAGAACGCCGGCAACACTAATGACAGCGCAGCGTCGCGGGAGGTGGACCCGCTACGACAGCAGGTGTTCCTGTACCGCCGGAGGTCCCGCCGGACCGGAGGTGAGGGACGTGACAACTACGCCTAAGGGTGCGGTTATAGAATACGACTAGCACCGTCCACATGGACTAAATTTACTTGCACGCATTTACGCCAAGTAAAACCGTGAAATGCCTAAGTTAGATGCACACGGGGTAATTCTACAAACAACGCAATAGTTTTTAGAACGCCCACGACCCGCCCCATTCCACGCCACTTTTCAAATATGCGCCTTAGAATTTACACGCATTATTTTACAGAATTCGCTAATGCCAATTAGCGTCAATAATTGCTTGTTAAGTGGCAATTATCAGCGCTGACTGGCTTCTAAGTAGGGTTACCATATGTCCGGATTTACCCGGACATGTCCTCTTTTTGAGGGCATGTCGGGCAAACCGGACGGATTTTGCCAATCTGCCCGTTGTCCAGAAGAAATCCGGAAAACGGGCAGATGCTAGCCCCCCTCCCCTTACTTATAGGGCCGGTTGGTCTAGTGGACCTCTTCCGCCTTCGGGACAGGAAAGAGCCCCCTCTTTCCTGCCCAGAGCGCTGCCCTGCATGCATCCTTTCTGTTGCTGATCCTCGGAGCCTATTCAAAATGGCCGCCGAGAGTTGCAGTGACCTCGCGAGACTTCAACTGTCGGCCGACGCCGAGGATCAGCAACAGGAAGGATGCATGCAGGGCAGCGCTCTGCGCAGGAAAGAGGGGGCTCTTTCCTGACCTGAAGAGGTGACTAGACCACCAGGGCAGTAGTAAGGTAAGGGAGGGGGGT
This sequence comes from Microcaecilia unicolor, assembly GCF_901765095.1. Classification (NCBI taxonomy): domain Eukaryota; kingdom Metazoa; phylum Chordata; class Amphibia; order Gymnophiona; family Siphonopidae; genus Microcaecilia; species Microcaecilia unicolor. The sequence continues at coordinate 24,918,868 of NC_044032.1, read as the reverse complement.
GACGGGGAGGGGGGCGACGGGTTATGTGACAGGGGGGAGGGGAAAATGTGACAGGGGGCGGAGCGAGGGTGTGACATGGGGCGGGACGGGTGTGAAATGGGGCGGGCCGGAGTGTGTGGTGGGGCGGGGCATGTGTCTTCCTTTTGGGGGACAAAATATGGTAACCCTATTCTTAAGATAATTAAGTTTATTTATTTAACACATTTAGACCCCACATTTTCCCACTTAGTTGCAGGCTCAATGTGGCTTACATAATACCGTGGAAGCAGGCTCCGGTTCGGTAAAATACAAACCACAAAGTAGTAGTAAACCTATAAATAACATGAGTGTAAGGCAACAAAGATATGATAAAAAGTCCAATACGGTCCATGGTTTTGCTGTATTACAAGAAGTAGAAAATTAAGTTGGGTCTGAGGGGTAGGCCTTCTTAAACAAAGTGGTTTTCAGTGACTTCCTGAAGTTAAGATGGTTATGAATTGATTTCATGGTTTTAGGCAGTGCGTTCCACAGTTGTGTACTTATGTAAGAGAAGCTGGGATGCATAAGACCATTGCAGTCTGGATAATGCAAATTTAAGTAAGTTCGGGATAGGCTGGTACTGTTTCTGGGTGGCAAATTTATTAGGTTGAACATGTATCCAGGAACTACGCTGTAAATAATCTTGTGGACCAGAGTGCAAACCTTGAAGGCAATGCGTTCTTTGATGGGAAGCCAATGCAATTTTTCACGAAGGGGTTTGGCACTTTCAAATTTTGATTTTCCGAAGATCAGTCTAGCTGCTGTATTCTGGGCCGTCTGAAGTTTCTTAATTAGTTGTTCTTTACAACCTGCATAGATTCCGTTGCAGTAATCTAAATGGCTTAATACCATTGATTGTATTAGGTTGCGCACTCTAATCAGAATATGAGTTGATTTGTGTGCGCAACTCAAGTCGCACTATATAAAATCCGGCGGAAAATATTCTTCATGCGTACATGGGCCAGCAAAATCAGAAAGAGCACTGTATGGGAGAGCGTAGCCAAATGCTGTCACTCTGTGGAGTGCGTTTATAGATTCTGTTTTGGAGGAGGTCTATCCGTTGTTTTTTTTTGTTCTGCTGTTTTACCTCATTCACTATACTTGGCGACAATAAAGTCATCCAAGAGATATGAAGACCTTATTTTAGAGCCCCTGATGCAGCCCTTGTGGGTGAAACACAGTCTGTGTTGGGCACCTATCCTTATAATAATTTTCACTTCCAACGTTCCATCGTTGTTTGGCTGCATGGGTTCGTAACATCTCATGACGTCAGTCAGCCTCCAGCGTTCCATTCCAGCGTTCCATTCCCCCTCACTGCCCCGCCCTCACGTCAAAATGTAATGACATCAGAGGGCGGAACAGTGAGAGGGAAGGGAATGCTGGAGGTGAGCTGACGTCAGGATGTTACCAACGGAAGGGAAGCCAGCCAGGCCAGCCAGAAAATGATGAAGTACAAAGGAAGAGAGAATCGCGGCACATCGAGGGCAGGGCAGAGCAGAATCCATGGACATGGATGGGATGGGAGGAGAGGACAGGAGAGAAGAGAATCACAGGACACGGAAGGGAGGGCAGGGAAGAGGAGAATCGCTGGACATGGAGGGGACGGGAGGGAAGAATCGCTGGACATGGAGGGGAGGGCAGGGCAGGGAGAGACAAAAAAAATCGCTTACAAGAGAGCCTTTCTAGGGCCCGTTTCATTGTTGAGGAAACGAGCTGGGTTCCACTAGTTTTACAATAAAGTTTGAATTACACTATTGACGTATCTGCTTTGTTTGCTTCCACATTGGATCTTGCGGATTGTCTGCCTTGCTGTTTTTTTGGGACCACTCATAGCTACACCACTGGTTTTATGTCTGTGCATATCTACTTATAATAAAACTCACCCTCAACGTTCTGAGGACACTGACGTCAGTGAAGCCAAGCCACTGACAACAGTTCCTTCAGGTTCGAAGGTTCGCGGTGGTGAAGCCACCAGGCCCCGCCCTCGCGTCAAACGTCATGACAACGAGGGCGGAGCAAACGTTGAGGGTGAGTTTTATTACTGTACCTGTGCTCCGCCCTCGCGTCAAAATGCGATGACGTCGAGGGCGGCCCAGGAAAATCGACACCCACACAGAGCAACGCTAACAACAGCGGCGGCAAACGAACCACCTACAACCACGACGAGCCACGGGGCGGCCCAGGAAAATCGCCACTGATCTCCGTATGTGAGTCACCCCCCCCCCCCTCCAAAAAAGCTAGCGCCCGTTTCATTGCTCAGAGAAACGGGCCTTCTTTCCTAGTTATGTATGTTTTACTGTTCTCCACCTTGGACAAGGGCAGATTATAAAATAAAATCTAAAAGGATCATCTAGGAAAGGGCTTCCCAAACCTGCCCTGGTGAGGCCACAACCAGCTGGGTTTTCAAGAGATTCACAATGATTACATACAGTACATTAGATAAATCTGCCCACATCACAGATCCAATATACAAACATATCTGATGCATTTGATTGTAGATGGCCTGAAAACCCAACCGGCTGCAGGGGGTGGGAGGATACTTTCATTCGAGCCCTCAGCCAGTAAGAAGACTTTACAAAAGTATCAATGACTACACTTTTCTGTCTGACTGTGAATCCAGTAACATAGTAGATGATGACAGAAAAAGACCTGCACGGTCCATCCAGTCTGCCCAACAAGATAACTCATATTTGCTGCTTTTTGTGTATACCCTACTTTGATTTGTACCTGTGCTCTTCAGGGCACAGACCGTATAAGTCTGCCCAGCACTATCCCGCCTCCCAACCACCAGCCCCGCCTCCCAACCCCCGGCTCTGGCACAGACCGTATAAGTCTGCCCAGCACTATCCCCGCCTCCCCACCACCAGCCCCGCCTCCCAACCACCGGCTCTGGCCAGACCGTATAAGTCTGCCCAGCACTATCCTCACCTCCCAACCACCAGCCCCA